>NW_028325952.1:0-30978 GCF_027475165.1 Benincasa hispida | reverse complement strand
TTTAAATGGGCAATTTCTATTATAATTTTCAATTTAAGGAAAAAAGTCTTCATTATCCTAATTCAAAACAATACAATTAAATTGTTCAACCCTAATTTTTAAAAGTTTAAATTTCATTATTACAATGTATATTCTATTACAAAATATACCGTCTAAAATGGGGAGAGAAAAATCCTCCCTATTTTCTCTCTCTCATTTTCTATGTAAATGATGATTCCATGCTCCGACAAAATAAGTGGATTGTTTCTATAATTAACTATATTTAATGTTGATTATTGGGTGGACGTAATAGTATTGGTGCAAGTGTTAGTGCTTCACAATATGCAAAAGACCTAATGAAGCTTCGAGAAATTATAGATCGTTTGTACAATAATTCCCAACAAAAACCTTTAATGGTGGCACCTGGTGCTTTCTTTGATGACAAATGGTACCATGAACTTGTTAAAAAAAACTGGATTCAAATATTGTCAATGCTCTAACTCATCATATATACAACATGGGTACAGGTAATTATGTACATATATCAATTAATATTTTTTTACCATTTATATAAACTCAAAAGTAAATATTATTATAAACTAATAATTGACACTTTTAATTTTGGTATATATACATATATAGGTGATGACCCCAAGTTGATTTATAGGTTTGTTAATCCAACATACCTAAGTCAAGTATCAAACACATTTAAACAACTTGATAACATAATTCAAAAGCATGCACCTTGGGCTTCTGCTTGGGTTGGAGAAGCTGGTGGAGCCTATCATGGTGGCAGTCCTCATATTTCTGATGCATTTATCAATAGTTTTTGATAAAAATATATTTTAGTTTACATCTTTTTCTGTAGTATATTCCCCCTCCATTTAATTTAAATTTGAATTGAGTAATAGGTATCTAGATCAACTTGGGATGGCCTCTTTGTACAATACCAAAGTATATTGTAGGCAAACTTTGATTGGTGGATTTTATAGTGTCCTCAAAGCTAAAACTTATCTTCCTACACCAGATTACTATGGGTAAGATTATTAAATTTATAAAAGTCAAATGTGTACCAATTAGTCTAGACTCTTATATGGATATATATATATATATATATCTAAATTTCTTTCTTACTTGTTTTGGTATTTTATTTTTATTAAGGCACTTCTCTTCCACCGATTAATGGGCTCAAGAGTTCTCAAGGTTGATAATAATGTCTCATCTTATCTTCGCACCTATGCTCATTGCTCAAGAGGAAGAGTAAGAATCCACTTTTTAAAATTAGAGAAATTTAATAAATATGTGCAACAATTAAATTTGAATTGATTACCTATCATTTCCTTGTAGTCTGGTGTAACCTTGCTTTTCATCAATTTGAGTAATACAACTGAGTTCACAATCAAGATTGAAAGCCATATGAACCCGAGTTTACATAATAGCAATTCGAAAAGACCAAGTGACTCTAATTTGAAGTATAGTTCAAAGGTCAAAGATCCAAATCTACCAACACAAAATGGTTTACTTAGAAGCTCTACAGTGCTTTTAAATGAAAATCCATTAGAGCTTACAAAAGAGGGGGAATTGCCAAATTTTACACCTGTTTATAGTGAGAGTAATTCTTCTATAAATATTGCTGCTTGGTCCATTGCTTTCATTGTCATCCCTGACTTTGTAGCTGCAGGATGTTTGGATGCACCTTAATTTCATTTTTCAATCAATCCCTAATTATACATGTGTGCTTATAATTGATCTTATGTAAACCAACTAATATGTGAGAAAGAAAAAGTTGTTAATGTCTAAAATAAATAAAACTGCATATTCGCACTCCTTATCTTTTCAATGTTATTATTATTAATTAGCCTTAAAACCTATATATATGAAATTTAACAAAAATTAGAGTTTTCAAATTGAAAATATATGAGAAGTTCATCTTTTGGGAGGACAAAAAAGAGAAAATAATTGCATTATTTGACTTCTTTTTACTGTCAGATTTAGTTGTATTTTTTCAATAAAGCTTTATATTAGTTCTTATTATAATTTGAAAATACTTTTTATAAAACTTGGTAAATAATCATAATCATTTTCACTCAATGAAGGACATTAAATTAATAGATTTTCAAAATTTATAAAGTGAAAGGTTACTAAAGAGCCAAGGGGAGGTAAATAAGTTGAAGCTCATGGTGAAGATCAGAAAGCTCATGAAGAACATGCAAGGTGGAGACTTGGAGACACTGAAACACATATCACAAACGATAACATGGAAAAAACACTTTCGTAAACTTTCCATTGCATTTTCGAAACGTTATCGTAGTCCATCTTATTGAAAGTCCTCGACTCTCCATAATGTTTTTTTTAACAATATAAAAAAGCCATAAAAAATCAACTTTTGGCAGCGTAAATTTATTGTTATGAAATCTTTTCATAGCGATAGTAAAAAGAGCTATAAAAGATCTTTTATAGCAATTATTATCACGGTAAAAGAAAAAATTATAGAAGGTATTTTAAAAAAATTATAGAAGGTATTTTATAACGCTTTTATAGTGGTAAGAAAGCACTATAAAATATATTCTATAACATTTTTAGGCATGCTGTTGCAGGCAATGTTATTGAAAATCTTTGACTTTCTCTAGTATTTTTTCAATGCCATAAAAAAGGCTGTAAAAATTCTATGGCATTTTTTCAACTTACATCAAAGACATAATTTTGTGTGTAAACATTTTATAGCATTTTTTACTGTAGAAAAAAAATGTTACAATCGACATTGTTATAGTTTAGAATTAGCTATATTTGTTTAAGGGTGCTTGGTGCTTGCTGGTTTGGTGATTGTCTCAGGAAATGTTTTGTAGGATGTCTCTTGGGTTGTCCATTCTGCAGCTTTATTTTTTCCTTATCTGCTTTTCCTGGGATGTTTTGCTCGATTCTTTTCTTATTTATGTTCTATCGATATTGAATGGGTCAAGTTTCCTTTTTCCGCTATACCTTTTTAAGTGCAAGTTGTGTTTTGCTAGAGTTCGATTTTCATTGAGCATCTTTATCTATTCAAGAGTTTTGTTTTGTGGCAGCCGATCGTCAGAAAATTGATTCAAAACTGTTTGTCTTGAAAAAGGTTGTTCTTGATCTTAAAGTATGTAATTGTAATTCTCGTAAGTGTGTAAATTCTTGAATAGTTAAATGCAAATAAAAGAAAATCTGAATATATTTCTACTTGCAAAAATGTTACCTCCCTCTCAAAACAGTTCCAACTATCATTTACAACAATAATTTTATTTTATTTAACAAAATCAACTAAAAACATACAAAATACTGTCAGTCGATTCTCAAATTACATGAAACATGTTTACTAATAGAAAATATTTTCAATCGGTTTCAAACTAATGGTACAAAATATACCTTCAAACATCCAAAACACATTTTCAACCATTTATCAAATTACAATAGTTCAAACACAGATTGTTATAAAAATATTAATGTAACGACCCAGGTACACATACGCTATAGGAAATTAAATTTCAAATATTAAGCAGGATGAAATTTTATTTAAAGGGGTGGAAATTTAGAAGGGGAAAAATAGGAAATTTATTCATTATCCAAAAATAATGAATAAGGGAGCAGAATCAGGGAGGATTAATTAGAATTTGGACGCTAGCTAATTCAGGAGACAACGGGCAGTAGATAACTTTTTGTTTGGGCACTGCTCATTGGAAGAATTGGAGGTGAATTAATTGCCCATATACTCTTAAAATTTGAAAGAGTTAAAAAGAAGAAGTGGAATCCACAAGCAGTGAAGGCAACCAAGCGTGAAAACTAGCGAGATTGGAGAGAAAATTAAAGAGAGCGAGAATGGAGAGAGCGAGATTGGAGAGAAAATTGGAGAGAGAGAGTAAAGAGAGCGAGATTCTCAGCTAGACAATGGGAGAGAGTGGGAGCGGGAGTGAGCGCGGAAGCGAGAGTGAACGTGGGAGCGAGAGCGGGAGCGAGAATGAGAGCGGGAGCGAGAGCGAGACCAGCAAGAACGAGAGCGAGAGCAGCGACAGCGAGAGCGAGAGCCAAAACAGCGGTAAAGCTGGCAAGAGCGAGATTCTGAGAACAAAGAGAGCGAGATTTGGACAGAAGCATGGATTATGCGTTGAATTTGGCCACGATCTTATAGATTATACATAGAAAAACCCTAAAATTGAATACAAAAGAAGAATGATGACGTACGGGCAAACGTTAGCCAAGATTAGGTATCTTATTGAGAGGAATCCTTAAACCCTAAGTAATTTTAAAGAAGCCACCTATAGGATGATTTGTCACACTGAGAAGAGCTGAAAACTACTATAAATAGGACCCTTTGCCGAAAATTTAACCCATTCTAAAAAAAAATCTCAGTAACAAAGAATCGTGTGAAAAAGTAAGTGTGAGTGAGGAAGTTCTGTGAGGCTAAAAGAGAAAAGCTCGGGTAAGGTGCTGCCCAAATTTCCTTAGTTTAAAAAGGGAAAGCTTTACTGATCAAATCATAAAGAATAGCAAGGAATAACTAGATGACAGTAAGTAGTTTATCTCACCCTCTCTTTAAATGTTTTATGGTAGCGTACCTTTATTATGTTGCATGGTTATGTTAATTGTTATATTGTATTACATGTTTAGAACCCGTTTCTCTACAAGGGACCCCATGCATTATGTTTATTCACGATTACGTTAAAAGCAAGTTTTAATTAGGTGTAAGTTATGCTTCCAGTCTAATCTTACGTTTATGTTAATGGTTGATGTTGGATGCGACTCTGGTCCTACTGACTGCATGACCCGCTAATCATCAGATAGGTTAGTTTCCGCTTAAGTCCTCATCTTCCTATTAGGGCGGAGAAATTTATGCTTCCAGGGTTGGCAGGGCATGTATGGTTGCACCCCTCCAGGCCTAATCTTACGTTATGTTTATGCTAGGAACTAGCAGGGTATGTATGGTACACCCTCTAGTCCAATATTACGGTTATGCTAATGGGGTTGATGTTGGATGCGGACTCTGGCCCTACTGACTGCATAACCCGCTTATCATCAGATGGGTTAGTTTCTCGCTTTAGGTCTCATTTTCCTATCAGGTTGGAGAGATTTATGTTGGAAGCATACCGACCAACACATGGTTATTATCGTTTTCGGGTCCTAACCATATGTTTTCATGAATGTTGAATTGTGATTGTGCATTTGGTAACTACCCTACGTGAGAACTATTTACTGAATTTTATATACTATCCTATATTTTTATAAGACTTTGTAGTAAAGGACATAGCGTAGATGGGCAGAATTGGACTGTCGCTCTAATGGCCAACCCATCAAAGTCACTATATAGGCATATGACATTTTTACCACCACGCTAATGTTTTATGGATCCTGGTGTTTTGATAAATGAACTTTTTATATAGTTTTTCAATCTAATTAATAAAATCTAGAAGGATGATTTTCTGTATGGATACAGGAGAACTCTTCATGATAGAAATGAATTTAGTATGCATGGTCGTAGCGTAGGCTAATAATGTGTAAGGATCCGGGCGTTACAGTTTGGTATCAGAGCGTTTGGGCCAAATAGGCTCTATTGCATTAGAAGAGTCGTGGTGTTTGATGGTTCGGCCTATTAAGTGATGCCCATAGCCATGCCAAATACGCTGGTAAGTGGAATTTTCGAACAAGTAATTTAGTAAATAATTTAGTAAACATAGGTATGAGTTAAAAAAAATGATTTGAGAATACAGGACGTTCCATCCTTCAATATTTGACGAATCATCCGTGCATCCAACTATAACATTGAATTGGATAGAAATAGAACTAGTTTCCACTATATAAACATCCCAGAAGAACAAAAAGTAAATTGTACCACCTCTATGTTAAGAAGCGATGCAAAGTTCTGGTGGGAATCCACACAAAGAACAATCAAAGGTACAGTCTCATGGCAGCAATTCAATCAGGCTTTTTACAACAAGTATTTCCCTTTGATAGTGAGATGTCAAAAGGAAGTGGAATTTCTTAATCTTCGTCAAGAGAACATGTCGGTGGCAGAGTATGAACGAAAATTTGATCGCTTGTCCCACTTTGTCCCTCGATTAGTAGACACAGAAGAGAAGAAGGTGGAACGGTTTATTTGGGGATTAAGAGAAGGCATTCGAGGCATTGTTACTGCTTTCCGACACAAAGAGTATGCCTTTACCCTCGAGTCAGCCTTACTCATGGAAGTAGATCTTGCTGCCAAAACCTCAACTTCTAAACGAGGATGCATGCCAAATGAAAAGAAGAAATTTGCCCAACAAGGTTTCCAGCGCTCACAACGGCAAGCAAAAATTTCCCAAAGCACTCAGGGTGTACAGTCACCACAGAAGAGTCAAACATTTACATATCCTAAGTACAGAAATTGTGGAAAACACCATTAGGGGTAATGTCTTCGGAACTTAGGGGTGTGTTTCAACTGCGGCCAGACAGGTCACTATACAAAGGCTTGTCCAAAGCTCATCAACCAAGTATCAACGGCCTAGACCACCCAGCCTACTAGTAACAAGGTTACCCAATAACAGAAAGGACGGGTGTTTGCTGTTACACGTCACGAGGCAGAGGATCAAGATGTAGTTGTTACAGGTACATTACCCATCCTTGGGTATTATACCTTCACTTTATTTGATTCGGGCTCTAGTCATTCATTCATCTCTACAATATTTGCACAACATGCTCAATTAACATCAAAGCCCTTAGGCTACATTCTATCTGTAGCTAGTCCTGCCGGAGTATCTATGTTGGCCCACTCAGTAGTAGAAAACTGTGAATTGTCAGTATCAGGACATAAACTAGGGGTGACCCTTATCATCCTAGACATAAGTGATTTCGACATAATACTAGGTATGGACTGGTTAGCAGCAAACTATGCAAGCATAGATTTCCATAATAAAGAGGTCATATTCATCTTTCCAACAGGAATCAAGTTTAAGTTTAAGAGTTCTAATGCACAATCAGCCCCAAGAATAATTTCAGCCTTAAAAACTAAACATTTGCTCAAACATAGGGCTTGGGCAAATTTAGCAAGTGTAGTGGATTTACGAGACCAAAAGGATGAAATTAAGGTCATTCCTGTAATAAAGGAATTTGAAGATGTATTCCCAGAAGAGTTACCAGGTTTACCACCTAATCGAGAAATATAATTTTGTATAGATCTAATTCTTGGAGCTGAACTAATATCTAAAGCACCATATAGAATGGCACCTGCAGAATTAAAAGAACTTAAAATTCAATTACAAGAATTGTTAGATAAGGGATTTATACGCCCTAGCATGTCTCCATGGGGAGCATCTGTCTTATTTGTAAAGAAAAAGGATGGATCCATGCGTTTATGTATAGATTATCAGGAGTTGAATAAGTTGACAATAAAAAATAAGTATCCACTCCCATGCATTGATGACCTATTTGACCAATTACAAGGAGCCTCAGTATTCTCCAAAATAGACTTGTGATCTGGATATCATCAACTACGAATCAAGGAGTCGGATATACCCAAGACTGCTTTTCGAACAAGATATGAGCATTATGAATTCGTTGTGATGCCCTTTGGATTAACGAATTCCCCAGCAGCCTTCATGGACTTGATGAATAGAATTTTTAAGGACTATCTTGATAACTTCGTGATCGTATTTATAGATGATATTTTGGTCTATTCCAAGTCTGAGGTGGAACATGAAAAACATCTTAGGGATGTCTTTTCCATACTAAGGAATGAAAAGTTGTATGCCAAATTCTCCAAGTGTGAGTTTTGGACGTGACAAGTTGCCTACCTAAGGCATATTGTAAAGCAAGAAGGAATCTCAGTGGATCCTACTAAGACTGAAACAGTTAGTAAGTGGCCTCGCCCAACAACAGTCAGCGAAGTGCGCAGCTTCCTTGGATTAGCAGGATATTATAGACGATTTGTGAAGAATTTCTCAAGTATAGCGTTACCCTTAACTAACCTCACTAAGAAGAATAATCCTTTTGTCTGGAACTAAGCATGTGAGCAAAGCTTCCAGGAACTAAATGAAAAGTTGACCACAACCCCTATAATCACTATACCTGATGGATCAGGGGGTTTAACTGTGTATAGTGACGCATTGAAGAAGGGGCTTGGTTGTGTATTGATGCAACACGGAAAGGTAATAGCATATGCTTCAAGACAACTAAAACCTTATGAACAAAATTATCCCGTTCATGACTTGGAGTTAGCTGCCGTAGTCTTTGCCTTAAAGATATGGAGACATTACTTATATGGGAAAAAGATCCAAATTTATACAGATCATAAAAGCCTTAAGTACTTCTTTACCCAAAAAGAGTTAAATATGAGGCAACGAAGATGGTTAGAATTAGTCAAAGACTATGACTGTGAGATCCTCTATCATCCAGGAAAAGCTAACATTGTTGCTGATGCTCTTAAGCAGAAAGTCAGCTCATTCAGCAACTCTAAGTGCCATCTCCAAACACATAATGGATGACCTGGAAAGAGCTGAGATCTCACTAATACCAGACACCTTCACAACTCGAATAGCACAGTTAATTGTAAGACCTGCATTAAGGCAAAGGATAATTGATGCATAATAAATAGATAAACACATAAACAAACAACTGTAGTCAGAAAATGGAGAAACCAATCAATTCTCTACAGCCCTAAATTCTGCACTCTTCTACCGTGGGCGTCTATGTGTACCAGATGATGAAGAAATCAAGAAAGAACTACTAAAGGAAGCTCATGAATCATGCTTTTCAATACATTTTGGGAGTACCAAAATGTATCGAGACTTGAAAGCACATTACTGGTGGTGTAACATGAAAAAGGATATAGCTGACTATGTAAGTAAATGTTTGTTTGTCAACAGGTGAAAGCTCTACGGCAACGACCACAAGGACTTCTCCAGCCTCTAAATGTTCTAGAATGGAAATGGGAGCATATTTCTATGGACTTCATCTCAGGACTCCCGAAAACTGTTAAAGGCCACAACATGATTTGGGTGATTGTGGATCGACTCACCAAATCTCCCCACTTCCTACCCTACAAGATTACTCACACTATGGAAGCACTAGCTCAAATGTACTTAAAAGAAGTCATCCGGTTACATGGAGTCCCAATATCAATTGTTTCAGATCGAGACCCTCATTTTGTCCAAATTCTGGAAAAGTTTGCAGAAAGAAATGGGTACACAACTAAATTTCAGTGCAGCCTTCCATCCACAAACTGATGGCCAAACAGAACGAGTTAATCAAATCCTAGAGGACATGTTGAGGGCATGTGCTGTGGATTTTTACTGGAGCATGGGATTTGCAAATACACCTTATAGAATTTGCTTATAATAATAGTTATCAGGCGACGATTGGTATGGCTCCCTTCAAAGCCTTGTATGGAAAGAAATGCAGATCCCCTATACACTAGGATGAAATCGGGGAGCAAACACTACTAGGACCTGAATTAGTGCAGCAAACATCAGAGTCAATTAAGCTAATTCGGGAAAGAATGCGAACAGCTCAAAGCAGACAGAAGAATTATGCTGATAACCGTCGAAAAGAGCTGGAATTCAAAGTAGGAGATCACGTATTTCTAAAGGTAGCACCAATGAAAGGCATTTATGCGTTTCGAATGAAAAGGCAAGCTTAGCCCTCGCTTTATTGGACCCTTTGAAATATCAAAGCGTATTGGCCAAGTAGCTTATCGATTAGCATTACCACCCACCTTTTCTACAGTACATAATGTCTTTCATGTATCGATACTTCGGAAATACGTGTCTGACCCATCACATGTAGTAAATTATGAACCTTTACAAATAAGTGAAAACTTGGAATATGAGGAGACTCCGGTTTGCATCCTAGCAAGAGAGAAGAAGTCGCTTCGTAATCGGGAAATAAGTTTAGTGAAGGTTCTCTGGAGAAATCAGCAAGTAGAAGAAGCTACATGGGAGCGAGAAGAAGAGATGAAAGACAAATACCCTTATCTTTTTAAGAACCATGAAACTTCCGAGGACGAAAGTTCTTAAGGGGGAAAGAATGTAACGACCCAGATTTGTACGCATACAGGAAATTAAATGTCAAATATTAAGCAGGACAAAATTTTATTTAAAGGGGTGGAAATTTAGAAGGGGAAAACTAGGAAATTTATTCATTATCCAAAAATAATGAATAAGGGAACAGAATCAGGGAGGATTAATTAGAAGTTGGATGCTAGCTAATTCAGGAGACAACGGGCAGTAGATAACTTTTTGTTTGGGCACTGCTCATTGGAAGAATTGGAGGTGAATTAATTGCCCATATACTCTTAAAATTTGAAAGAGTTAAAAAGAGGAAGTGGAATCCACAAGCAGTGAAGGCAACCACGCGTGAAAACTAGCGAGATTGGAGAGAAAATTAAAGAGAGCGAGAGTGGAGAGAGCGAGATTGGAGAGAAAATTAGAGAGAGAGAGAGTAAAGAGAGCGAGATTCTCAGCGAGACAATGGGAGAGAGTGGGAGTGGGAGCAAGCGCGGAAGCGAGAGCGAATGCGGGAGCGGGAGCAGGAGCTAGAGCGAGAGTGGGAGCGAGAGCGAGACCAGCAAGAGCGAGAGTGAGAGCGAGAGTCGCGAGAGCCAAAACAGCGGGAAAGCTTGCGAAAGCGAGATTCTGAGAACAAAGAGAGCGAGATTTGGACATAGAAGCATGGATTATGCGTTGAATTTGGCCACGATCTTATAGATTATACATAGAAAAACCCTAAAATTGAATACAAACAAAGAATGATGACGTACGGGCAAACGTTAGCCAAGATTAGGTGTCTTATTGAGAGGAATCCTTAAACCCTAAGTAATTTTAAAGAAGCCACCTGTAGGATGATTTGTCACACTGAGAAGAGCTGAAAACTACTATAAATAGGACCCTTTGCTGAAGATTTAACCCATTCTCAAAACAAATCTCAGTAACAAAGAATCGTGTGAAAAAGTAAGTGTGAGTGAGGAAGTTCTGTGAGGCTAAAAGAGAAAAGCTCGGGTAAGGTGCTGCCCAAATTTCCTTAGTTTAAAAAGGGAAAGCTCTACTGATCAAATCATAAAGAATATTAAGGAATAACTAGATGACAGTAAGTAGTTTATCTCACCCTCTCTTTAAATGTTTTATAGTAGCATACCTTTATTATGTTGCACGGTTATGTTAATTGTTATATTGCATTACATGTTTAGAACACGTTTCTCTACAAGGGACCCCATGCATTATGTTTGTTCACGATTACGTTAAAAGCAAGTTTTAATTAGGTGTAAGTTATGCTTCCAGTCTAATCTTACGTTTATGTTAATGGTTGATGTTGGATGCGACTCTGGCCCTACTGACTGCATGACCCGCTAATCATCAGATAGGTTAGTTTCCGCTTAAGTCCTCATCTTCCTATCAGGGCGGAGAAATTTATGCTTCCAAGGCTGGCAGGGCATGTATGGTTGCACCCCTCCAGGCCTAATCTTACGTTATGTTTATGCTAGGGACTAGCAGGGTATGTATGGTTGCACCCCTCTAGTCCAATATTACGTTTATGCTAATGGTTGATGTTGGATGCGACTCTGGCTCTACTGACTGCATGACCCGCTAATCATCAGATGGGTTAGTTTTCGCTTAGGTCCTCATCTTCCTATCAGGGCGGAGAGATTTATGTTGGAAGTATAACCGACCACCACATGTTATTATACATTTTCGGTCCCAACCATATGTTTTCATGACATTGTAGAAGGGATGAGGAAACCACTTACCTCGGCCATCAATCTTATTACTCTCAATATAGATTGTAAACATAACGTTTAAGTGTTAGAACTTTGTTCAAAAACCTAAATCAACACCAAAAGATTTTCAACAAGAATATTCTGATCCAAAATCCATCATTAATCTTCAAAACACTAAATTAGTTCAAAACTACAAACAACATCCTTTCACAAGTCAAAGACTGATTTAACACACTTCAATTGAGTTCAAACTAGTCCGAAATTTGTTCAACCTGGCTAAAACTTAACGAAATACATAGAAATTTACCCTACCATAACAACGATGAGTTCTAAGAGTTCAAAAATACCATTCTAACACTTAAATCTAATTTGAAATAAGAATTAAAGCAACAATTCTTACCCAATCTTATTGAAAAGGCTCCAAATAATGTTGATTTAGGCTTATGGTATCCTAGAAATGTTGAATTTAATTTGGTAGGATATTTCGATGTGGATTTTGTGGGTGTAAGAGTAGTAGTGGGACTTGTCAATTTCTTGGTAGTTACTTAGTTTCTTGGTTTAGTAAAAAGCAAAATTGGGTTGCCTTATCCACTACCGAAGCGGAATATATTGCAGTTGCTAGTTGTGGTGCTCAAATTCTTTGTGATTCTGGATTAAAGTTTGATAATGTTCCTATATTTTGTGATAAAACTAGTGCTATTAATTTGACTAAAAATCCTATACATCATTCTAGGACTAAGCATATTGATATTAGGCAACACTTTATTAGAGAGCATGTGCAAAATTATAATATTACTCTTGAATTTGTAGGCTCTGATAATCAATTAGCGGATATTTTTATCAAGCCTTTGAATGAAGAAAACTTTTGCAAAAATAGGCTTGAGCTCGGTATTATTCGTTGTGATGCTTCTTGATTTTATAATTTTACTTGTTAAATCTTTTAGAAGGCATTTTGATAGGGAGAGATATAGAAAACATGTGTTAATATTCTTAGGGGGAGTTGTGCTAAATTTATGTTCATGTTTTTAAGGGAAACACTTATGTAGTTCTAAATTTTTCTTAATTATTCTTTTTGATGATTCCAAAGGGGGAGAAGTTTAAGAAAAATATGCTATAAATTTGTTATGATTTTGATAGTATAAATTAGGGGGAGAATTTATTTTTTTGAGTGAATTTCAAGAATGATCTTTATGGTGATATGTTGAATTTTATTATGTGCTACATATGGTTTACATGTATTTCAAGCTATTTTTCTTGAATGGTTTGTCATCATCAAAAAGGGGGAGATTGTTGGCTTTTTGGCCCTTAATCTCAAATTAATTAATTAATTAATCAATATTTTGATGATAACAAACTCAAATTTTAATTACTGAAAATTTTAGTGTTTTAATATCTCCATAGCGTAGAGCTCGGAACAACGATTCCAACACCTCTTGAATCACTCAAATCGGAGCTAAAACGAAGACGATATGACCGAAACAATGACAAAGAGAAAATACCATGGCAGATGAAGTGACATAACCAGACCATTTGCATGTAGACATGTGGCAGCATATTGGTTGAATGGTGGATCATTAAGAGATTAATATTGCTTCAAGAGAAGCCCCTATCGAAGTTCACTATGAATCTTTGGGTACCCATAAATCTCTGAAAAATTTCCTGTTTTTTCTGAGCTAAGAACGAATCGGAGAAGGTTACCAAGTTGAGTAGATCACCCTTTTGAACGAAACTCTGGGAATTGATGAAAGGGATTTTCTTGCTTGTTTAGTAAAATCACGCTTTTCATTTTGAAAAACCGAATTCCTCTATTTGATGTCGATTCATTTTTGTCTAGAGAATCTTTCTTTTTCTTGAGACTTTTGGTTTTTGGATTGATTTAAAAAAAATGAAATTAAAAATAAATTTAAAAGGAAAATAAATTTAATATTATTTTATGTTTGTGTCTAACGGCTAGTTTTTTACACATGGTATATTTTTTTTTTTTGGATTGACTTTAAAAAGAATGAATTTAAGAAGAAAATGAATTTAAAGGAAAATAAATTTAATATTATTTTATGTTTGTATCTAACGGCTAGTTTTTGAAACATGGTATGTTTTTTTATTTTTTTGGATTAATTTTAAAAAGAAAATAAATTTCAACAGAAAAGGAATATAATATTGTATTTGTTTGTATCTAACGACTAGTTTAGTTTAAAATCTCCACCATTGGTTTTTCTTTTCCAAAATCCAATGGTCCAAATTAATTGTGGTTTCTAAAATTTTTTTCCCTTTTCCATCTCTATATAAACCATCTTCCTCTCCAAATTTTGTATGAATAAATTTTACATTTCATAATCATCCAAAACTCAAAAGTCTCCATTGTTGCTCTCTCTAAGCTCCCAATTTTTTCTTTTCATCTTATTCTTGAGAGAGTGTTATTGTATTGTGAGGATAAATTTGTTGAGTGCTTAAACTTGTGAACCCATTCTAGTGAGAGTTGTATTGTGTTCTTAAAAAATTCCAACATTTGTAACGGTTTGATCCTAAATCGTGGAAAGGATCGGGTTTGCTCTTGAACCCGTAAAAGGAGCGATGGTGTAATGGTTGGGCTCTAATCTGTGGAAAGAGTCGGAAAGATTTTATTCAAATTCCCAAGAGGCGCTTGGAGAGTGGAATAGGTCGAGTTTGATCGAACCACTATAAAAACTACGGTGTCTTCTTCTCTAACTCTTTCCTTTTTATTTTTTACAATTAATTTAAGCAATTTATTGTATGTTTTGTTTGTTCTTATTTATTTGCTAAAATTTGATAGAATTAAATTATCACACTATTTGTCATCTTATTTGTTGCATAAATTGAATTTTTCTTATTATTTACAAAAAGTGTATCAATTACTTTAATTGGGTTAATTTAGAAAAAAAAGTTACTCTATTCATCCCCCCTTTAGGGTTGCCATATCGATCCAACACAAACTTCCTACTACACTAGCATAAGGAACTCGAGACATATACTTCTTCTAAACTATAAATTGTAGTGAAAGCACAGTTGAAAAACGAGCATTTGCAACACTTGGAGTATCTATAAGTTTAGTTGATGACGTACCAAACCTGGATAATATTTTATGAATATAGCCTTTTTGTGAAAGGAAGAGTTTATTTTTATCTTTATCCCTATAGATCTCAATTCCAAAAATTTTTTGAGCAACACCCAAATCCTTGATATCAAACTCAGCACTGAGAAGTTTCTTCAACTTCTGAATATTAGAGTTGGACTTTGTAGCTATGAGCATATCATCTACATATATAAGTAGAGAAACCATTGAACCATCATCAGTTTTGTTGTGATGTACACAAGAATCATATGGACTCCTATTATAGGTAAGTTCTAATAATTTATACCACTGCATTGGAGACTACTTTAGCCCATACAAAGACTTCTTCAACTTGCAAACATAATCTTCTTTACTTGGACAATAGAAGCCATCTGGTTAGGTGTAAACCTTGAAACTCTCCCCTAAGATCTTCTAAGTAAGGATGGTTGTGGAGTTGCTTGAGGAACCTAGAAGGGCTAGGCTTGGGCATGCATTGACCTTGGGCAAGGGGTTGAGAAAGAAGGCTCGTGATAGTAAGGAAGCTTGGGCATGGAAAGAATGATGTTAAGAGGAAGGCTTTGGCGTTAAGAGGATATTTCACACAAAAGAAGTTAGCATGGAGTTGAATTGCTAAAGATTGTAAAAGGGGTAACTAGGCGTTGCAATTATAGGTCCAAAACCAATTCCTTCTGTTGTTCTTTATGATTGCAATATAACTCAAGATGGAGTTTATGATTTTCCTTTAGATTCAAAAGTGGTCTTAATCAAATTTCAAGTGTAATATAATGTACCATTGTGGGAGATATTAGGTACAAGTTCGAGTTTTTTCTTGTATATTTTTTGCACGAAGTTGACATGTAACAAGATCTTTTGTTTGTATGTTTCTCGATTTTACTTGTGAATTTCTTTATGGATTCATTTGGCAGGTTGGCTCCCTTCAATGGAGTAAGTAGCAAATGAAAATACAGGGTAAATAAAGTCTATGAAAATATACTTCCAATTCACCTCATGGTTTCTCAAATTTGTCTTTCATATTAGTTCTCAAGTTAAAATAAAGTCTATGTCCTAAACTCCCATCTCCGACCTTCATATCTCATTTAGATGTTAGATTTTTGTAAGACTTGCATTCGGTCAAGAAGGAACACTAGGCTTCCATGGAGATGCACATATCACTCAAGATATTTGTATAAATTTAATTTTGTATTCGTTTTCGTTCTTAATGTTGAACATTCTTAATTTTGAATTTAGATTTGTAAATTGTTGGCTTGACCAAATGTCAAGTGTTAAAGATTTCAACTTTTCTTAGGTATTGATCTATGTTTTCAAGAATACACAAATTTAAAGTAAGTGTTTGCTTCAATCTTCTTATTTATGTCAAATAACTATGTAAACCCTTGATATTATAGGTTTATTGAATCGAAGGTAAATATTGTGATTTCTCTATCTTTGAACTTTGGTATATGGTCTCTTTAGTTGCATGCAATACTTTTTCTCCTCATATTTGTTTTAGCATTTTTTTAATGCTATGAAAACTTTCCAGGACATTAAAATTATCTAATAAAAAATGAATATTTTATAGCTTTTTTATAGAAGTATAGCTTTTTTATAGAAGTGAAAAAACGTTATGGAAAGTCAGGGACTATAAATAACATCGACTACAACAACATATCTAAAACGCTATAGATAGTCTTTTATGGCGTTTTTTATCGTTACAAAAATACTATAGAAACTATTTTATAGCATTTTTTTAACGTTATAAAAAATGACATAAAAGATCTTCTATAGCGTTTTTTGCTAATGCTATGAAATGTTTTCATAACATTAAATATTTGCGATCAAGAGTTGATTTTTTATAACGTTTTTATAGCGTTAAAAAATGGTATGGAAAGTCGGGGCCTTTCAATAACATGTGCTACGATAGCATTTCGAAAACACCATGGAAAGTCTACGACAACGTCTTTTTAATGCTATCGAATTTAATATTTGTTGTCGTGTATATGCATCAAAATTTATATTTAATAATACAAGAGGAGAGACTTACCACTTAAAGACTTACCATTTAAAAGGACATCTAAATTTATGATTTTTCCACTTATTTACGAATAAGGAAAACTTAATTAAAAAATAAATACATTTTCTTGGAAGCTTGAATACAGTGAGAAAAAACATGATGAATTTAGAAAGAATGAGACAAAAAGAGATTTGTTGGAGTAAAAGAGAGAAAGAAGAAAAAAATCAAGAGAGGGAAGGAGATAAAAGTAAAAAAAAAAATTGGTTGATTTATGAATTCTTATTCTTTTTAGATTTATTTTCTCTTAATTTGTAACATGTATAATTATATACTACTTTAAATTTCTAACCTCTAATTTCTAATTTTTCAATATTTTTATTTAAATATTAAACTTTTAGGTTTTTTTTAGTGTGATGTTGTGTATGTTCACTCATGGAAACCCAATTGATATAAAACCCAAAGCCCTTTCAATTAGGAAAAAAATCAATCAAATTAAATCTAAAAGGAACTAACTAATAAAATTGATGGAGTGAGATGTTTGGTCATAATTAATTTCTACCAAATTTGATTAGATATAACTTTTTTTATAAAAAAGGATTTGAATATTCAAAACCTTATCCTCCCTCCAAAATAACTATTTTATTTTATTTTAATTAGTGAAAAATTAAAATTATTCCAATATTAAATACTCAAAAGTTTATTTGTTTGTTTATTTTATCTTAAAAGCTAATAAATTCCAAATTATGCAATACCGAACCAATTTGGAGGTCTACAGAGGCCTAAGTAGTTGTGAAAAGTTTATAGTTATTTGGAATATGTTTGATGTTTAGGAATGGATAAAAAATATATTATGTAATTGAGTATTCAAAAATTGAATTCAAAATTTGTGTCTAGTATATGTTTACTTTGTAGGAATTTGTTATGTTTTAAGAGTGTGAAAAAAAGTAAGCATTTTTTTAATAAAAATTTTAGGAAAATATGTGCAT
The DNA here is from genome assembly GCF_027475165.1 of Benincasa hispida. Taxonomy (NCBI): domain Eukaryota; kingdom Viridiplantae; phylum Streptophyta; class Magnoliopsida; order Cucurbitales; family Cucurbitaceae; genus Benincasa; species Benincasa hispida. The sequence continues at coordinate 13,231 of NW_028325952.1, read as the reverse complement.
AGTTGGGCATTTAAAAAAATAGCAAAAAAAAAAAAAAAAAAGAAAAGACAAAATCAATTTGGTTTAGAAAAGCTGCATTAGATACCCCAATTCAATTTTGCTTTCTCCAAACACAGAAAATTTAACTCCACAGACAATTAACTCTCAAGGCTCGTGTTTTTCATTTAATGCACACTTAACACTTATAAATGTACAGTTTGAAGTTTTATTTAGCAGTTTTTTTTTTCTTGAAGAATAAAATTGAAAGTCTTTAATGAGGGGAGTTGCATTCAATAATTTTATTTGTTAATTAAACTGTAGATCAATCTCAACCCTATATAAACTCTTGTCCTCCAATTTTGTTTTCAACCCTTCTTTCATTTTCCTCTGTATAATCTTAATAATTTTGAGGCTTTGGAGATATTTTTTTCTTTTGTTATTTCGACAAGTTCAAAGAAACTCCTGGCTACATATATTATATATCCATATTAAGGTAATATTATATAATATATCATTTTCTTTTTCATTTTATGTTAACTAATGGATTATGATAAATTTAATATCGTATCATTGCTCTAACCAATAGAATTGTTGGACAGGAATTTCAGAATTTATAATGGAATACCAAATATTCCTTTTGATTTTGCTAGTTGCTTTCATCCCAACCATTTTGGGTCGTAATGTTACAATAGGGAAAATTGTGGTTGATGGAACCACGAAAATAGCAGAAACTGATGAGAATTTCATTTGCTTCACTATGGACATTTGGCCTCATGATGAGTGTAGTCAACCCGACCTTTGTGTTTGGGATGGTCATGCATCAATGCTCAATGTGGTGAGATTATATAATAATCTTGGACATTAAAAGGAATTAATTATGAAGAAAATAAAGCAATTATAATTCATGTAGTATTTTATTAATCTTTTTTCTTTTAATTAGGATTTGTCTCTTCCTATCCTTAACAAAGCTGTTCAAGGTTTGGCTCTTTGAAATACATAACTAAGCTAATTAATCTTTACTTGGGTTCAATTGATGCAATAAAATTCTAACTTATCTTATGCATGGTTTCTTTGCGATATTAGCTTTCAAGTCATTAAGAATCAGAGTAGGAGGTACCTTACAAGACAGGTTGATATATAATATTGGAGAAGGTTTCAAGGGCCATTGTCAACCATTTCAAGCAGACAACGATTTACTGTTTGACTTTACAGAAGGATGTTTGTACATGGAAAGGTGGGATGATTTGAACAACTTTTTCAACAACACAAGGTATGTTCTTCTTTGTTTTCTACATGCTTTTTTGCTTTTTGTATTTGTCTCCCATACTTAGGATATTTTTTTTTTTTTAAAAAAATAGGGCTATTGTAACCTTTGGCTTAAATGCTCTCTTGGGTAAGTACAACACAAAAGGAATGCAGTGGGAAGGAAATTGGAATTACAGCAATGCTGAGGCTCTTATTCAATACACAGTGGACAAGAATTATCAAATAAATTCATGGGAGTTTGGTAAGTTAAATAATACTAAATCTTGGTTGAGTTAAGTAACTATGAATGTTTAAGGGTGACATCGAGGAATCACATCTTTGTTCACACCCTCCATTTAAATCTCTGTCCCAAAAAGTTTTTTATTTAGTTTCGTGGGAACAAGGATCAAGGTAGAGATTTCTGGCTGAAATTATTCTCCCCTAACTTTTTAAATGGGTGATTTCTAATATAATTTTCCATTTAAGGAAAAAAAGTCTTGTTTATCCTAATTCAAAACAGTACAATTAAATTGTTCAACCATAATTTTTAAAAGTTTAAATTTCATTATTACAATGCATATTCTATTACAAAATATACCGTCTAAAATGGAGAGAGAAAATCCTCCCCATTCTCTCTCTCATTTTCTATGTAAACGATGATTCCATGCTCCGACGAAATAAGTGGACTGTCTCTACAATTAACTATATTTAATGTTGATTATTTGAATATACAGGCAATGAATTGGGTGGAGCTAACAGTATTGGTGCAAGTGTTAGTGCTTCACAATATGCAAAAGACCTAATGAAGCTTCGAGAAATTATAGATCGTTTGTACAATAATTCCCAACAAAAACCTTTGATGGTGGCACCTGGTGCTTTCTTTGATGACAAATGGTATGATGAACTTGTTACAAAAACTGGATCAAATGTTGTCAATGCTCTAACTCATCATATATACAACATGGGTGCAGGTAATTATGTACATATATCAATTAATATTTTTTTTTACCATTTATATAAACTCAAAAGTAAATATTATTATAAACTAATAATTAACACTTTTAATTTTGGTTTCTATATATATATATATATAGGTGATGACCCCAAGTTGATTTATAGGTTTGTTAATCCAACATACCTAAGTCAAGTATCAAACACATTTAAACAACTTGATAATATAATCCAAAAGCATGCACCTTGGGCTTCTGCTTGGGTTGGAGAAGCTGGTGGAGCCTATCATGGTGGCAGTGCTCATATTTCCGATGCATTTATCAATAGTTTTTGGTAAAAACATATTTTAGTTTACATTTTCTTTTCTGTAGTATTTTCCCCCTCCATTTAATTTAAATTTGAATTGAGTAATAGGTATCTAGATCAACTTGGGATGGCCTCTTTATACAATACCAAAGTATATTGTAGGCAAACTTTGATTGGTGGATTTTACAGTGTCCTCAAATCTAAAACTTATCTTCCTACACCAGATTACTATGGGTAAGATTATTAAATTTATAAAAGTCAAATGTGTGCCACTTGGTCTAGACTCTTATATATATATATATATATATCTTTTTCTTACTTGATTTGGTATTTTGTCTTTATTAGGGCACTTCTCTTCCACCGACTTATGGGTTCAAGAGTTCTCAAGGTTGATAATAATGTCTCATCATATCTTCGTACCTATGCTCACTGCTCAAGAGGAAGAGTAAGAATCCACTTTTTAAAAATTAAAGAAATTTAAACAAATATGTGCAATAATTGAATTCGAATTGATCATCTATCATTTCCTTGTAGTCTGGTGTAACCTTGCTTTTCATCAATTTGAGTAATACAACTGAGTTCACAATCAAGATTGAAAGCCACGTGAACCTGAGTTTACATAATAGCAATTCGAGACGACCAAATGACTCCAATTTGAAGTATAGTTCAAAGGTCAAAGATTCAAATCTGGCAACAGAAAGAGAGGAATACCATTTGACGCCACAATATGGTTTACTTAGAAGCTCTACAGTGCTTTTAAATGGAAAGCCATTGGAGCTTACAAAAGAGGGAGAATTGCCAAATCTTACACCTGTTTATAGTGAGAGTAACTCTTCTATAAATATTGCTACTTGGTCCATTGCTTTCATTGTCATCCCTGACTTTGTAGCTGCAGGGTGTTTGGATGCACCTTAATTTCATTTTTCAATCAAACCCTAATTATATATGTGTGCTTATAATTGATCTTATGTAAACCAACTAATATGTGAGAAAGAAAGAGTTGTTAATGTCTAAAATAAATAAAACTGCATATTCATACTCTTTATCTTCTTAATGTTATTTTTATTAATTAGCCTTGAAACCTATATATATGAAATTAACAAAATTTAGAGTTTTGAAATTGAAAATATATGAGAAGTTCATCTTTTGGGAGGACAAAAAAGAGAAAATAATTGCATTATTTGACTTCTTTTTACTGTCAAATTTAGTTGTTGTATTTTTTCAATAAAGCTTTATATTAGTTCTTATTATAGTTTGAAAATACTTTTTTTAAACTTGGTAAAGAATCATTATCATTTTCACTCGATGAAGGACAATAAATTAATATGTTCTCAAAATTTATAAAGCGAAAGGTTACTAAAGAGCCAAGGCGAGGTCCATAAGTTGAAGCTCAGGGTGAAGATGGTCAGAAGGCTCATGAAGAACATGCAAGGTGGAGACTTGGAGACACTGAAACATATATCCCAAACGATAGCATTGAAAAAACGCTTACGTAAACTCTCCATTGCATTTTCGATATCGTAGCCCATGTTATTGAAAGTCTTCGACTCTCCATAGTGTGTTTTTAAAGCTGTAAAAAATGCTATAAAAAGTCAACTTTTGGTAGCGTAAATTTGTTGTTATGAAATCTTTTCATAACGTTAGAAAAAAGGGCTATAGAAGATCTTTTATAGCATTGTTATGGCGGTAAAAAAAAAGTTATAAAAGGTGTTTTATTACGCTTTTAGAATGATAAGAAAGCGCTATAAAATACATTCTATAACGTTTTTAGACATGTTGCTGCAGGCAATGTTATTGCAAATCTTTGACTTTCTCTAGTGTTTTTTCAATGCTATAAAAAAGGCTATAAAAATTGTATAGTGTTTTTTCAACTTACATCAATGCCTAATTTAGTGTGAAAACATTTTATAGTATTTTTTACTGTAGAAAAAATGTTATGACAGACATTGTTAGAGTTTAGAATATTTGTTTAAGGGTGCTTGGTGCTTGTTGATTGGTGATTGTCTCAGGAATTATTTTGCAGGTTGTCTCTTGGGTTGTCGATTCTGCAACTTTATGCTTTCCTTATCTACTTTTCCTGGGATGTTTTGCTCTTGACGATTATTTTCTTATTTATGTTCTGCCGATATTGATTGGGTCAAGTTTCCTTTTTCCGCTATACCTTTTTAAGTGCAAGTTGTTGTCTTGCTAGAGTTCGATTTTTATTGAGCATCTTTATTTTTTCAAGAGTTATGTTTTGTGGCCGATCGTAAGAAAATTGATTCAAAACTGTTCATCTTGAAAAAGGTTGTTCTTGATCTTAAGATATGTCATTGTAATTCTTGTAAACGTGTAAACTCTTGTATAGTTAAATGCAAATAAAAGAAAATTTGAGTATATTTTTACTTGAAAAAATGTTACCTCCCTCTCAAAACACTTCCAACTATCATTTACAACAATCATTTTATTTTATTTAACCAATTCAACTAAAAAAATACGAAATACTTTCAGTCGATTCTCAAATTAGATGACACATGTTCACTAATAGAAAACATTTTCAATCAGTTTCAAAGTAATGGTACAAAATATACCTTCAAACAACCAAAGCACACTTTCAACCATTTATCAAATCACAATAGTCAAAACATATTGTTATAAAAATATTAATGTAACGACCCAGATTTGTACGCATATAGGAAATTAAATTTCAAATATTAAGCAGGATGAAATTTTATTTAAAGGGGTGGAAATTTAGAAGGGGATAAATAGGAAATTTATTCATTATCCAAAAATAATGAATAAGGGAGCAGAATCAGGGAGGATTAATTAGAATTTGGACGCTAGCTAATTCAGGAGACAACGGGCAGTAGATAACTTTTTGTTGGATGCGACTCTGATCCTACTGGCTGCATGACTCGCTAATCATCAGATAGGTTAGTTTCCGCTTAAGTCCTCATCTTCCTATTAGGGCGGAGAAATTTATTGCTTCCAGGGTTGGCAGGGCATGTATGGTTGCACCCCTCCAGGCCTAATCTTACGTTATGTTTATGCTAGGAACTAGAAGGGTATGTATGGTTGCACCCCTCTAGTCCAATATTACGTTTATGCTAATGGTTGATGTTGGATGCGACTCTGGCCCTACTGACTGCATAACCCGCTAATCATCAGATGGGTTAGTTTTCGCTTAGGTCCTCATCTTCCTATCAGGGTGGAGAGATTTATGTTGGAAGCATAACCGACCAACACATGTTATTATACATTTTCGGTCCTAACCATATGTTTTCATGACATGTTGCTTGTGATTGTGCATTTGGTCACTACCCTACGTGAGAACTACTTATTGGGTATATTATATACTCATCCTATATTTTTTATAGACTTTGTAGGTAAGGACACAGCGTAGATGGCAGAATTGGACTTCGCTCAAATGGCCAACCATCAAACTCACTATCATAGGCATATGCATTTTGTACCACCACGCTAATGTTTTATGGATCCTGGTGTTTTGATAAATAAACTTTTTATATAGTTTTTCTATCTAATTAATAAAATTTAGATATGTTCTTTGAGATTTTCACCAGAACTCATCTCATGATAGAAAAGTCTAAGTATGCATGTCGTAGCGGTCGGATCATAATGTGTAAGGATCCGGGCGTTACAGTTTGGTATCAGAGCGTTTGGGCCAAATAGGCTCTATTGCATTAGAAGAGTCGTGGTGTTTGATGGTTCGGCCTATTAAGTGATGCCCATAGCCATGCCAAATACGCTGGTAAGTGGAATTTTCGAACAAGTAATTTAGTAAATAATTTAGTAAACATAGGTATGAGTTAAAAAAAATGATTTGAGAATACAGGACGTTCCATCCTTCAATATTTGACGAATCATCCGTGCATCCAACTATAACATTGAATTGGATAGAAATAGAACTAGTTTCCACTATATAAACATCCCAGAAGAACAAAAAGTAAATTGTACCACCTCTATGTTAAGAAGCGATGCAAAGTTCTGGTGGGAATCCACACAAAGAACAATCAAAGGTACAGTCTCATGGCAGCAATTCAATCAGGCTTTTTACAACAAGTATTTCCCTTTGATAGTGAGATGTCAAAAGGAAGTGGAATTTCTTAATCTTCGTCAAGAGAACATGTCGGTGGCAGAGTATGAACGAAAATTTGATCGCTTGTCCCACTTTGTCCCTCGATTAGTAGACACAGAAGAGAAGAAGGTGGAACGGTTTATTTGGGGATTAAGAGAAGGCATTCGAGGCATTGTTACTGCTTTCCGACACAAAGAGTATGCCTTTACCCTCGAGTCAGCCTTACTCATGGAAGTAGATCTTGCTGCCAAAACCTCAACTTCTAAACGAGGATGCATGCCAAATGAAAAGAAGAAATTTGCCCAACAAGGTTTCCAACGCTCACAACGGCAAGCAAAAATTTCCCAAAGCACTCAGGGCGTACAATCACCACAGAAGAGTCAAACATTTACATATCCTAAGTACAGAAATTGTGGAAAACACCATTAGGGGTAATGTCTTCGGAACTTAGGGGTGTGTTTCAACTGCGGCCAGACAGGTCACTATACAAAGGCTTGCCCAAAGCTCATCAACCAAGTATCAACGGCCTAGACCACCCAGCCTACTAGTAACAAGGTTACCCAATAACAGAAAGGACGGGTGTTTGCTGTTACACGTCACGAGGTAGAGGATCAAGATGCAGTTGTTACAGGTACATTACCCATCCTCGGGTATTATACCTTCGCTTTATTTGATTCGGGCTCTAGTCATTCATTCATCTCTACAATATTTGCACAACATGCTCAATTAACATCAAAGCCCTTAGGCTACATTCTATCCGTAGCTACTCCTGCGGAGTATCTATGTTGGCCCACTCAGTAAGTAGAAAACTGTGAATTGTCAGTATCAGGACATAAACTAGGGGTGACCCTTATCATCCTAGACATAAGTGATTTCGACATAATACTAGGTATGGACTGGTTAGCAGCAAACTATGCAAGCATAGATTGCCATAATAAAGAGGTCATATTCACCTTTCCAACAGGAACCAAGTTTAAGTTTAAGAGTTCTAATGCACCATCAGCCCCAAGAATAATTTCAGCCTTAAAAACTAAACATTTGCTCAACCATGGGGCTTGGTCATATTTAGCAAGCGTAGTAGATTTACGAAACCAAAAGGATGAAATTATGGCCATTCCTGTAATAAGGGAATTTAAAGATGTATTCCCAGAAGAGTTACCAGGTTTACCACCTAGTCAAGAAATAGAATTTTGTATAGATCTAATTCCCGGAGATGAACCAATATCTAAAGCACCATATAGAATGGCACCTGCAGAATTAAAAGAACTCAAAATACAGTTACAAGAATTGCTAGATAAGGGATTTATACGCCGTAACGTGTCTCCATGGGGAGCACCTATTTTTTTTATTAGGAAAAAGGATGGATCAATGCGTTTATGTATAGATTATCGGGAGTTGAATAAGTTGACAAGAAAGAATAAGTATCCACTCCCACGCATTGATGACCTATTTGACCAATTACAAGGAGCCTCAATATTCTTCAAAATATACTTACGATCTCGATATCATTAACTACAAATCAAGGAGTCAGATATACCCAAGACTGCTTTTCGAACAAGATATGGGCATTATGAATTCGTTGTGATGCCCTTTGGATTGACGAATGCCCCCACAGCCTTCGTGGATTTGATGAATAGAATTTTTAAGGATCATCTTGATAACTTTGTGATCGTATTTATAGATGATATTTTAGTCTATTCCATATCAGAGGTAGAACATGAAAGAAAAACATCTTAGGGACGTTCTTTCCATAAAAGAAATGAAAAGTTGTATGCCAAATTCTCCAAGTGTGAGTTTTGGGTGCGACAAGTTGCCTACCTAGGGCATATTGTAAAGCAAGAAGGAATCTCAGTGGATCCTGCTAAGATTGAAACGGTTATCAACTGACCTCGCCCAACAACAAGTCAGCGAGGTGCGAAGCTTCCTTGGATTAGCAGGATATTATAGACGATTTGTGAACTTCTCAAGTATAGCATTACCCTTAACTAACCTTACTAAGAAGAATAATCCTTTTGTTTGGAACCAAGCATGTGAGCAAAGCTTCCAGGAACTAAAAGAAAAGTTGACCACAACCTCTATTCTCACCATACCTGACGGATCAGGGGGTTTAACTGTGTACAGTGACACATCGAAGAAGGGGCTTGGTTATGTATTGATACAACACGGAAAGGTAATAGCATATGCTTCAAGACAACTAAAACCTTATGAACAAAATTATCCTGTTCATGACTTGGAGTTAGCTGCCGCAGTCTTTGCCTTAAAGATATGGAGACATTGCTTATATGAGGAAAAGATCCAAATTTATACAGACCATAAAAGCCTTAAGTTCTTCTTTACCCAAAAAGAGTTAAATATGAGGCAACGAAGATGGTTAGAATTAGTCAAAGACTATTACTGTGAGATCCTCTATCATCCAGGAAAAGCTAACATTGTTGCTGATGCTCTTAAGTAGAAAGTCAGCTCATACAGCAACTCTAAGTACCATCTCCAAACACATAATGGATGACCTGGAAAGAGCTGAGATCTCACTAATACCACACACCTTCACAACTCGAATAGCACAGTTAATTGTAAGACCTGCATTAAGGCAAAGGATAGTTGAAGTATAACAAATAGATAAACACATAAACAAACAACTGTAGTAAGAAAATGGAGAAACCAATCAATTCTCTACAGCCCCAGACTCTGCACTCCTCTACCGTGGGCGTCTATGTGTACCAGATGATGAAGAAATCAAGAAAGAACTACTGAAGGAAGCTCATGAATCATGCTTTTCAATACATTCTGGGAGTACCAAAATGTATCGAGACTTGAAAGCACATTACTGGTGGTGTAACATGAAAAAGGATATAGCTGACTATGTAAGTAAATGTTTGTTTGTCAACAGGTGAAAGCTCTACGGCAACGACCATAAGGACTTCTCCAGCCTCTAAATGTTCCAGAATGGAAATGGGAGCATATTTCTATGGACTTCATCTCAGGACTCCCGAAAACTGTTAAAGGCCACAACATGATTTGGGTGATTGTGGATCGACTCACCAAATCTCCCCACTTCCTACCCTACAAGATTACTCACACTATGGAAGCACTAGCTCAAATGTACTTAAAAGAAGTCATCCGGTTACATGGAGTCCCAATATCAATTGTTTCAGATCGAGACCCTCATTTTGTCCAAATTCTGGAAAAGTTTGCAGAAAGAAATGGGTACACAACTAAATTTCAGTGCAGCCTTCCATCCACAAACTGATGGCCAAACAGAACGAGTTAATCAAATCCTAGAGGACATGTTGAGGGCATGTGCTGTGGATTTTTACTGGAGCATGGGATTTGCAAATACACCTTATAGAATTTGCTTATAATAATAGTTATCAGGCGACGATTGGTATGGCTCCCTTCAAAGCCTTGTATGGAAAGAAATGCAGATCCCCTATACACTGGGATGAAATCGGGGAGCAAACACTACTAGGACCTGAATTAGTGCAGCAAACATCAGAGTCAATTAAGCTAATTCGGGAAAGAATGCGAACAGCTCAAAGCAGACAGAAGAATTATGCTGATAACCGTCGAAAAGAGCTGGAATTCAAAGTAGGAGATCACGTATTTCTAAAGGTAGCACCAATGAAAGGCATTTATGCGTTTCGAATGAAAAGGCAAGCTTAGCCCTCGCTTTATTGGACCCTTTGAAATATCAAAGCGTATTGGCCAAGTAGCTTATCGATTAGCATTACCACCCACCTTTTCTACAATACATAATGTCTTTCATGTATCGATACTTCGGAAATACGTGTCTGACCCATCACATGTAGTATTGGATGAAACAAATTCTTTGTGATTCTTTGTGATTCTGGATTAAAGTTTGATAATGTTCCTATATTTTGTGATAAAACTAGTGCTATTAATTTGACTAAAAATCCTATACATCATTCTAGGACTAAGCATATTGATATTAGGCAACACTTTATTAGAGAGCATGTGCAAAATTATAATATTACTCTTGAATTTGTAGGCTCTGATAATCAATTAGCGGATATTTTTATCAAGCCTTTGAATGAAGAAAACTTTTGCAAAAATAGGCTTGAGCTCGGTATTATTCGTTGTGATGCTTCTTGATTTTATAATTTTACTTGTTAAATCTTTTAGAAGGCATTTTGATAGGGAGAGATATAGAAAACATGTGTTAATATTCTTAGGGGGAGTTGTGCTAAATTTATGTTCATGTTTTTAAGGGAAACACTTATGTAGTTCTAAATTTTTCTTAATTATTCTTTTTGATGATTCCAAAGGGGGAGAAGTTTAAGAAAAATATGCTATAAATTTGTTATGATTTTGATAGTATAAATTAGGGGGAGAATTTATTTTTTTGAGTGAATTTCAAGAATGATCTTTATGGTGATATGTTGAATTTTATTATGTGCTACATATGGTTTACATGTATTTCAAGCTATTTTTCTTGAATGGTTTGTCATCATCAAAAAGGGGGAGATTGTTGGCTTTTTGGCCCTTAATCTCAAATTAATTAATTAATTAATCAATATTTTGATGATAACAAACTCAAATTTTAATTACTGAAAATTTTAGTGTTTTAATATCTCCATAGCGTAGAGCTCGGAACAACGATTCCAACACCTCTTGAATCACTCAAATCGGAGCTAAAACGAAGACGATATGACCGAAACAATGACAAAGAGAAAATACCATGGCAGATGAAGTGACATAACCAGACCATTTGCATGTAGACATGTGGCAGCATATTGGTTGAATGGTGGATCATTAAGAGATTAATATTGCTTCAAGAGAAGCCCCTATCGAAGTTCACTATGAATCTTTGGGTACCCATAAATCTCTGAAAAATTTCCTGTTTTTTCTGAGCTAAGAACGGATCGGAGAAGGTTACCAAGTTGAGTAGATCACCCTTTTGAACGAAACTCTGGGAATTGATGAAAGGGATTTTCTTGCTTGTTTAGTAAAATCACGCTTTTCATTTTGAAAAACCGAATTCCTCTATTTGATGTCGATTCATTTTTGTCTAGAGAATCTTTCTTTTTCTTGAGACTTTTGGTTTTTGGATTGATTTAAAAAAAATGAAATTAAAAATAAATTTAAAAGGAAAATAAATTTAATATTATTTTATGTTTGTGTCTAACGGCTAGTTTTTTACACATGGTATATTTTTTTTTTTGGATTGACTTATTAAAAAGAATGAATTTATAAAAGAAAATTGAATTTAAAGGAAAATAAATTTAATATTATTTTAGTATATATCTACCGGCTAGTTTTTGAAACAGGTATGTTTTTTTTATTTTTTGGATTAATTTTAAAAAGAAAATAAATTCAACAGAAAAAGGAACATATAATATTATATTTTGTTTGTATCTAACGACTAGTTTAGTTCAAAATCTCCACCATTGATTTTTCTTTTCCAAAATCCAATGGTCCAAATTAATTGTGGTTTTTAAAAATTTTTCCATCTCTATATAAACCATCTTCCTCTCCAAATTTTGTACAAACAAATTTTACATTTCATAATCCTCCAAAACTCAAAAGTTTCCATTGTTGCTCTCTCTAAGCTCCCAATTTTTTTCTTTTCATCTTATTTTTGAGAGAGTGTTATTGTTTTGTGAGGATAAATTTGTTGAGTGCTTAAACTTGTAAATCCACTCTAGTGAGAGTTATATTGTGTTCTTCAAAAATTCCAACATTTGTAACGGTTTGATCCTAAACCGTGGAAAGGATCGGGTTTGCTCTTGAACCCGTAAAAGGAACGGTGGTATAACGGTTGGGCTCTAATCCGTGGAAAGAGTCGGAAAGATTTTATTCAAATTCCCAAGAGGTGCTTGGAGAGTGGAGTAGGTCGAGGTTGACTGAACCACTATAAAAATTACGGTGTCTTCTTTTCTAACTCTTTCCTTTTTATTTTTGCAATTAATTTAAGCAATTTATTGTATGTTTTAGTTTGTTCTTATTTATTTGTTAAATTTTGATAGAATTAAATTATCACACTTTTTGTCATCTTATTTGTTGCATAAATTGAAAATTTCTTATTATTTATAAAAAGTGTATTAATTAGTTTAATTGGGTTAATTTAGAAAAAAAAAAGTTACTCTATTCATCCCCCCTTTAAGTGGTTGCCCTATCGATCCATACACAACTTCCTACTAACACTACATAAGAACTCGAGACATATACTTCTTCTAAACTATAAATTGTAGTGAAAGCACAGTTGAAAAACGAGCATTTGCAACACTTGGAGTATCTATAAGTTTAGTTGAATGAACGTACCAAACCTGGATAATAATTTTATGAAGATATGCCTTTTTGTGAAAGAAGAGTTTATTTTTATCTTTATCCCTATAGATCTCAATTCCAAAAATTTTTTGAGCAACACCCAATCCTTGATACAAACTCCGCACTACGAGAATGTTTTCTTCAACTTCTGAATATAGAGTTGGACTATGTAGCTATGAGCATATCATCTACATAATATAAGTAGACAGAAATCATCGAACCATCATCAGCTTTGTTGTGATATACACAAAAGTCATATGGACTCCTATTATAGCCAAGTCCAATCATATAGCTGTCAAGCCTTGGAGACTGCTTTAACCCATACAAAGATTTCTTCAACTTGCAAACAAAATCTTCTTTACTTGGACACTGGAACCCATCTGGTTGGGT
>NW_028325951.1:0-31124 GCF_027475165.1 Benincasa hispida | reverse complement strand
TAAGAGATTTAAATTTGGAAAGAACAGGTGAACATATACAGATATAAAATAAAGCAAATTTATCTAGTTTTTGTACAAAATTAAAAGAAATATATATATATATATATAGAAATGATAGTATGAAATAAAATTTAGATATAGAATATAAAAATTTACAAAAATTATTATGATTAAAAAAACTAATCTATCAAAGTAGGTTAAAAGTATCATGCAATTAAAAGAAAAAAAGAAAAATACTGTATTGATAGTTTTAAAAGTTTATCATTTTCACCATTTACTTCTTACTTCACTTATTCCCGACAAAAATGTTAAAGTTAAAATTCTCATAATATAAATGCTAATAATATTATTATTATAACTATAACGCCAATATGAAAAATATTCTTTTAGGGATATCAAAAAGTTTAAGTATATGAAAACACGGGCGGATCCACGTGGGGACAATGGGTGCGTGCCCCATCAAATTATCGTTTTTTTTTTTGTTTTGCATTTAAAATATAAATTTTAAATGAGGTTTTAAGAATATATATGTTACAAACCAATTTTCATTACGATGGAGCTGGTGGTGGGTTAAGTTATTTTTTACAACTTACACGAAATTTGATTTTATTTAAAAAAAATATTTTTAGTAGTGTGACCCATCGTGTGTAGTAGCTCCATGATATTGTCTGTGGCTTAGGAATACAAAAGGAATTTAGGTTTTTCCAAAACAAAAAAAAAAATCAATTAACCTAAATTTTCTAGCCGTCAGTTTCAAGTTGAAAAGAAGAAAAAAAATCAGCAACATTTTTTTTATTATCATAGATATTTTTTTCAACCTAAATTTTTATTTTCAAGTCTCAACAACATTATATTAGAAAGGTATATCATTCAATTTTTCTGAGAAATTTTTATGTTTGCATTACTTATGTATATATTTATTTTGTTAATTTCAAAGTTAAAGCTACAAGATATTTTTTTTCCTCGTTGGGAGATATACATATCATACCATTCACAAGTAAGTTTCGATTTCTTCTCAATTCTTTTAGTTTTCATACCTTATAATCGATGTAATAAAGCATAATACTTTTATTGTAAATACTTTTGTAGACTTAAATTTAAATCAATATGGAGAGATATTTTAAAAGAAAAATAACAATAGAGACCGTAGAGTCATCATCTTCAAAAAAGAAACATACTTCTGATTCCGATAGACCTAATACATAAATCAATTTAGGAGAACTACTTGCAGATTCTAGTCTAAAAACTTAAATTTTTGAATATAATTATGATATTCAAGATCTAATTTGTAGTGCATGTTTACAATAAGGTCCTTATCAGACTCAGAAAAATGCTTCGAATAATTTAAAATTGAATTCACCTGATATTAAAAAAGATATGGTGAATTCTATTGCAGTAGAAATTGTTAATATAGTTATAAGAGATATGGGTGACAAAAAATTTCTATCTTGATAGATGAATCAAAAGATACATCTTCAAAGGAGCAGTTGTCAATTCTATTAAAATATGTTGATGAAGGTTATGTAGTTGAACAATTTATTGGAATCATACATGTCAATAATACAAGTGCTATATCACTAAAGAAAGTTATTGATGGTTTTTTTCTCAACATGGGTTAAGTATTGCTAGTTTGTTAGGATAAGGACAAGGTAGAGCAAGTAATATGCAAGGTGAGTTCAATGGCTTAAAAACATTTATTTCGGAAGAAAATGAATGTGCTTTTTACATCCATTATTTTTCTCATCAGCTTCAATTAGTTCTCACATCTTCTACAAAAAATCATGTGGAAATTGCTGGTCCATTTTTTTTTATTGTGAAAAATATTGTGAATATTATTGGAGCATCAGCGAAACATCATAATATTCTACGAGAGGAGGATTAAAACGACCAGGATATGGTTTGTTGAAAGATTGATCTGTTTTCCTCCTTTTCTTAATGGATGAAATCACTTACACACCTCCTAAAAGAGAAAGAAATAATCCACAAATACCGTGGTACACACAGAAACTTTATAGGCACAGTTACAAAATTTTATGGTTCATAAAAGATATTGCAGAATTCTAGATGCACAAATAATAGCAGAAGAGATAAGATGACTCACATCTCTATGATTATTAGCTGGTTTTTAATATTAAGACGCATGAGAATCAACAAATACCTTAAGACATGATTAAATTTGTAAAAACAAAACAAAGCAAAGAATAAGAGGCAAATAATAAAAAAGCAAGAATATCAAGTAATACCACCGACCAGTCATCATTAATTTTCATGTTACCCCATTTGGACTTGGTGAAACAAAATTTAAAATTAATGAGATATTGAAATAACAACGATGACAGTTTCAGCTAGAGAAATTGGGATTAAATGACTCGATCATGATGAACATTGCAAATAAAGATTGAAGATTTAGATATACACACATGATACATAAATTAAATTAGATTCTAAAGAACGATTGGTTAACCAAAGTAAATTACTTATATTTTGAATTGATATTGAAAATGAGAGAGTCGGTTGAGATGTGGGATAAAATAATGGAGAAAAAAATGGAGAGGGAGAGATATAGGGGAGATATGGGATAATGAAATATGGAGGAAGAAGATAACTAGTTTAAATGGGGAATTTTCATGGATTTTGTTTTTTTTTCCCTTTTTTTGCATATGTAAATAACGGACAAATTGCTTGACATCTAATTGATGTATTCTGAAAATTAAGCTTAGATTTTGTCTTGATTTGAATTGTTCTTTTTTTTTTTCTTCTTTTTTTTTTAATTTTTTTAATGGATGTGAGATTTTTAATGATATTCTTATGGAAGTGAATTCTAATAGTCAGTCTATCTAGTCATTATTGTTAATTGCAATAATTTAGCATACGTTTATCAAATAGTATAACTTACTTTTTCAAGTTTGAAGATGAAATTTACTGAACACTAATTTACCTAATTTTGATCAGTTTTTATGGAAATGCATTAATTTCCAACAATCATTTTAAACTAAAATACACTCAAATCAAGTCCAAATATAAAACTTGACCTCATATTAGTTTATGCACGTAAAAAAAAAAACTAAAAAGTTATTAGAGAGAGATTAATAAATATTTTTTTTAAATCAAACAACACAGGCATTTAATATTCTTCCGTTTTTACTTTTTACACTTGCAAACATAATTCTATGCTAGATGTAAGATTGCTCCAATAGTTGGATATTTCAATGGAAATGAGAAGTTAAAAATATATTGTATGTGCTCTGGTTAAGTGCCTAATCACAAAAGTTAAAAGAAAAAAAAATGAAATTGGTAGGAAAAAGGAATGTATTTATTCGAATTGAGCTTAGTTTAACGATAATTTAGATGATTTTTTCTCCCTAGAGGTCAGGTTCAATCTCTCATTTCACCATGTTTGTACTTAAAATGTAGAAAGAACAAAAACAAACATATTTTGATTGATTATCCTTTAAGTAAAATAATTAAGCAATTAAAACTATTTGTTCCTGAGCAATGGAGCGGAAGCATCCAATAAAATATAAAGAAATCTTATTCCTACTATGTTATTACCATTTTAGTTTCAATCCCCTACTTAAAATTATGGTATTTGTTTTAAATGACAAAACTACTGAAAATATTTTAAAGTATAGCAAAATGTCACTATCTAGCATAATGCCTATCACTGTCTAGCATTGATAGTTAGTGACATTTTGATATATTTGTAAATAAATTAGCCTATTTTTCTATGCTTGAAAACACCCATTAAAATTACTATTTAAATCCCTAAACATCTAAAAATTATATAATCTTTTGTGTGTCTAATCAAAATATGGTTGTCCTTATCAAAGATAGAAACTATGATTACATTTGAAAGTAAAAATAATATCAAAACTAAAATAATATTTATAAAACATTGAGAGATATATAAATGTAAACGGAAGATTTTTAAGAGAGAGAGAGAGAAAGTAAGCCTGAAACAAAGAAAAAAATTACTATTAAAAAGAAATATTATTATTAGACACATTATTAGAGTCCCTTGTTATGGGAAGAGTCATCTTATTATAGATAACAAAGGATTTGGACTTGAAAGAATAAGATTCTCTTAAATTAATTTAAGAATGCATCTCTAAAAATCTAAATTAAATTAATTTAAGAGTACATCTCTAGAAATCTAAATCAAACTTGCTACCAAGAGGAGACCTTTTTGGAGATTATGCTAGATTTGGGCCAGATGGGATAGGTAACTTCGTTACAAGAATCAATGGAGGACTTTAAGGAGGTGTTGGTGAATTTGGGTCAATCGGGACGAGTCGCTTGGTGCCTATGGATAATGGAGAGCTTTCTGGATATGTTACTGGATTTGGGCCAATCGGGACGAGCCATTTGGTACCCAAGGATAATGGAGGACTTTTAGGGGATGTTATTGGATTTGGGCCTTTTGGGACAAGACTTTTGGTGTCCCAAGATAATAGAGGGCTTTCAGGAGATGTTGCTGGATTTGGGCCTTTTGGGACGCGCCTCGCTAAGGATAATGGAGGGCTTTCAGGATATGTTGCTGGATTAGAGTCTTTTGGGACGAATCTATTGGTATCCAAAATAATAGTAGACTTTCTATAGATGTTGCTGATTTAGGCCTTTTGGGACGAGCCTTTTGATGTTCAAACATAATGGAGAGCTTGCAGGAGATGTTAATGGATTTGGGTCTTTTGGGCTGAGCCTCTTGGTGCCCAAAGATAATGAAGGTCTTTTATGATATGTTGCTGCATTCAGGTCTTTTGGGACATCCCTCGTGATCTCCAACGATAATAGAGGCCTTTAAGAAGATGTCGTTGGATTTGGGCCGCTGGGTATAAGTCTTTTGAGACCCAAAAAAATCACATCACCTTTCCATCATTTTTGCCTCCGCACTATTTAAATATGATAGCACTAGAACAATTTAAAGCAACAAGCATACACCAATCATATTGAATTTTAAAAGCAACCCCATTTTGATTTAGCACAAATATTCTAACTCCAACTTTTAACTCTCTATATATTCTAATTACAACTCTTTTTTTTTTTTTTTTTTCAAAGAATACTTACATCTCATTTAAAACTGTCGTAATAACTTTTATATAAAATATATTAACTTTTTCGGTGGCTATAAAATATTTTACCGTTATACTTGTTTCCATTCATAATAATGTAGTTTTCCTAATTTAATAGTAACAATATCAAGAAATTAGTTTTGGAAACTTTTTCTTTTGAGAAACTATAATTTTTTGTACTAGTCATGCGAAATAAGGGACGAAATCTAATGATTTCAACCTTTTATATATAATTTTAAATATATTCCATCTAATTTAGATTCTAATTCACAAAATAAAGTATTTCCATATAATATAAAATTTAAATTGCAAAGTTAAATCGTGGGTTGTATTACAACTTACCAATATTTTTATTTCTATGTATTATATTTCTAAACAACAATTTTTTTTTTCTTTTGCAATGATATATTTCTAAGAACCTAGCATCTTTCTAATTCACCGCAAGATCATTCTTTAGATCTTTTGCAATGTGAATTTTTTTTGGAGAAAAATGCTAGATTTGGGATTTTCTCTTGAGAGAGTTAAAAGTGATTACGTAGTAATTTTAACATCTTTGAATGTTTTCTTTTTCTATGTCAATTGAGCTATGCTGATGTTGGATGTTTGATATAACTGATTGTGAATGTACTTATTAAAAACACCTGATTAAATTTTACGTTAATTCTCACCGTTTCAAAAATATATTTATTCTAGCTTTTAAAACTAAGTTCGTCTAAAATTTAGAAGTTACTTCCTTAACAAAATTTGACTTTCAAATATTATTCTTTATAAATTAAAATTGATTTTGTATATTTAGTATATTCCTAAATTATCAAAGTAACAAATAATTTTATAATTAAAAAATATTATAGAGCAAAAAATTATATACATTTAATTTGAAAGCCTATATTATAACATTTTAAATGCTTACTTGAAAATATATCTTATAAAAAAATGCAAATTGTGATAGCAAATCTATCTAGTTATTATTGTTAATCGTGACAATTGAGTATTATTTACCAAAAAATATAACCTATTTCAAGTTTCAAGTTCAAATTTACTTAACACTAATTTACTTCATTTCAATTTACGGTTTATTTTTATAAAAGTGTATTCATTTGTCAACAATTATTTAAAAAGTAATAACACTCTTAAACTAAGTCAATCTAAAAGTTGAAATCCATTAATTTCTGCACGTAAGAATAAATTTTAAAAAATGACTTTAGATAGATTAGTAAATAACTTTTCTAAGAAAACAACACAAACAATTAAGATTCTTTCATATTTACCTTTTACAACTTGCTAACATAATTTCAAACGATGCCTAACCTGTTCTAGTAGTTAGAAAATGGAATGGAAATGAGAAGTTGAACAATATGTTGTATGTGCTCTTGTTATGATGGTGCCTAATAACACAAGTTAGAGGAGGCAAAAAAAAAAAAAAATGAAATTAGTAGAAAAAGGTCATACTTTTATCGAAGTGAGTTCACATGACTTTTCTTCCAAAACATCGGAGGTTCAATCTCTCATCCATTATAATTGTACTTTAAAAAAAGAACAAAAAGAAGGAACGTAGCTTTCAGTAAAAGGTAAGAAATCTTATTTCTACAATATTTTTATAATTTTAGTTTCAATCCCCTAACTAAAATTACTATTTAAATATCTAACATCCAAAAAATTTATTATCGTTTGTGTGTTTGCTCAAAATATGATGTCCTTATTAAAAATACAAAATATGATTAATTTGAAAGCAAAATAATGACAAAATGAAAATAATATTTGTATAGAAATTGGGAGATATATAAACGTAAACCATAGATTTTTAAGAGATAGAGTAACAATGAAACAACAAAAATATTACAATTAAAAAGAAACATTATTATCAAAGTTTGTGTCTTAACACAAATTATTAGAGTCCCTTATAATGGGAAAGAGTCATGTTATTAGAGATAACAAAGGATTTTGGCTTGAAAAAATAAGACTCTCTTAAATTATTTTAAGAATACATCTCTAAAAATCCAAATCAAACTTGCTACAAAGAGGAAGCCTTTATGGAGACGATCCTAGATTTGGGCCAAAAGAGACCGGTTACTTCATTCTAATTATCAATAGAGGGCTTTCTGGAGATGTTGCAGGATTTGTGCTAGTTGGAACAAGCCGCTTTGTGCCTAAAATTAATTGATGACTTTCAGGAGATTTTGCTGGATTTGGACCAGCTGGGACAAGCCGTTTTGTGCCTAAATTCAATGGAGGGCTTTCAGGAGATGTTGCTGGATTTGGGACGGTTGGGACGAGTCGCTTTGTGCCTAAAGTCAATGGAGGGCTTTCAGGAGATGTTGTTGGATTTGGGCCGGTTGGGACGAGTTGTTTTATGCCTAAAGTCAATGGAGGACTTTCAGGAGATGTTGCTGGATTTGGGCCTTTTGGAACGAGCCTCTTGGTGCCCAAAGTCAACGGAGGACTTTCGGGAGATGTTGCTGGATTTGGACCGGTCGGGACGAGCCGCTTTGTGCCTAAAGTCAATGGAGGACTTTCAGGAGATGTTGCTGGATTTGGATCGGTTGGAACGAGCCTTTTGGTGCTCAAAGATAATGGAGGGCTTTCAGGAGATGTTGCTGGATTTGGGCCGGTTGGGACGAGTCGTTTTATGCCTAAAGTCAATGGAGGACTTTCAGGAGATGTTGCTGGATTTGGGCCTTTTGGAACGAGCCTCTTGGTGCCAAAGTCAATGGAGGACTTTCGGGAGATGTTGCTGGATTTGGACCGGTTGGGACGAGCCGCTTTGTGCCTAAAGTCAATGGAGGACTTTCAGGAGATGTTGCTGGATTTGGACCGGTTGGAACGAGCCTTTTGGTGCTCAAAGATAATGGAGGGCTTTCAGGAGATGTTGCTGGATTTGGGCCGGTTGGGACGAGTCGTTTTATGCCTAAAGTCAATGGAGGACTTTTAGGAGATGTTGCTGGATTTGGGCCTTTTGGAACGAGCCTCTTGGTGCCCAAAGTCAATGGAGGACTTTCGGGAGATGTTGCTGGATTTGGACCGGTTGGGACGAGCCGTTTTGTGCCTAAAGTCAATGGAGGGCTTTCAGGAGATGTTGCTGGATTTGGACCGGTTGGGACGAGTCGCTTTGTGCCTAAAGTCAGTGGAGGGCTTTCAGGAGATGTTGCTGGATTTGGGCCGGTTGGGACGAGTCGTTTTATGCCGAAAGTCAATGGAGGACTTTCCGGAGATGTTGCTGGATTTGGGCCTTTTGGAACGAGCCTTTTGGTGCCCAAAGTCAATGGAGGACTTTCGGGAGATGTTGCTGGATTTGGACCGGTTGGGACGAGCCGCTTTGTGCCTAAAGTCAATGGAGGACTTTCAGGAGATGTTGCTGGATTTGGACCGGTTGGAACGAGCCTTTTGGTGCTCAAAGATAATGGAGGGCTTTCAGGGGATGTTGCTGGATTTGGTCCGGTTGTTACAAGTCTTTTAAGATCCAAGGAAATGACATCTCTTGTTTCATTCCTCTTTGCCTCACCTCTACTTAGATATGATAGCACAAGAATAAAAGAAAGCAACAATAATACACGAATCATATTGAAATTTAAAAGCAAACCCATTTTGATTTAGATAAGGTATTCTTACTACCAAGTCCCAACTCTATATATACTCGAATTACAACCCACTTTTCTTCCATTAAATTATTTACCATATCTAATTATATTTTTTATGTAAAATATATTTAACTTTTTCAAGATTATTTACCATATATGGTTATATTTTTTCCATTAATAATAATGTATAATGTTGGGTTTTCCTATTTAATCATAACAAATTTCTTTTGGGAATTTTTTCTTTTCGTAGGTTATAGTATTGCAAAGTAAGAAACAAAATATTATGATTTCAATCTTATTTTTATATGTTTTAAAATGTACTCCATCAAATTTAATTTTTAATACTCAAAAGAAAATATTTTACCTAATTTAAAATTTAAATTGCGAATTCTCGTTTTGTTTTTGTCTTTCTTTTTTTAATTTCAATTTTTATTTCTAACTACATTTTTTTTTTGTAATAATATATTTCGAAGAACCTAGGTCACTTCTGTGTCCAAGTGTTGAATTTCTTTTGAAATTTTAAAGAATTTCTAATGAAAGTGTATATTTTGAAGTATTTATAAAATATTAAAATTAATATTGCAACTATCGAAGAATATAATCTTTTTCATAATTGACAACGTTTAAAGTTTTTTTTAATTTTTTTTTATATTGGTTAAAGTGTTAACCGTTTTGGCTTCGATACTTTAAATTATTCATGTTAGTCTTATGCTTCCAATTTTATGATATATTGGAGGTGGAGATAGAGGAACTAAGATACTAAAATTGAATAACTAAAAATATGAAACCAAAATGGACCGAAATCTATCCTACAATCTATAACAACAAATATGTATATATATTGTTATAATATTATTTTTAAATGACAAAATTGATGAAAATATTTACAAATAATAACAAAATATCAAGATAGACTGCGATGGACTACTATTTGTGTCTATCAGGACACTGATAAACACAGATAGTAAGTAGTTTATCGCGATCTATCATGACCTTTCGCAGAAAAACAGTAAATTTTTTCTATATTTCTAAAAAATTTTGTTCATTTTCCTACATTTGGAAACAACCCTAGTATTATCCAAAATAGAAAAGAATATATGAGGTATTTACCTAAAATGTATGATACAACTATACATTTTCAATTTGGTAAAAAAATTTTAAAAAAAAAAACATTTCCAAATATGGTAAGAGATTTAAATTTGGAAAGAACAGGTGAACATATACAAATATAAAATAAAGCCAATTTATGTAGTTTCTGTACGAAGTTAATATATATATATATATATATATAGAAATGATAGTATGAAATAAATTTAGATATAGAGTTACTTCCTACTTCTACTTCTTATACAGGTGAACATCTACTTCTTACTTCACTTATTCTCGACAAAAATGTTAAAGTTAAAATTCTCATAATATAAATGCTAATATTATTATTATTATAACTATAACGCCAATATGAAAAATATTCTTTTAGGGATATCAAAAAGTTTATAATTAGTTTTGAAAATAGGTAAATTGTGTCATAGATATTGGATATTCATACTCAAAGAACGTGAGACTTTGGTGAATATTCAAAACATAAAAGTGGATTTATTTGTACAGGTTAAATTCATGGTTAGAGAACTTTCAAATTGGATTATAATTTCAAATTAAGATGATGTCTCATGTACAGATTTAACGTATATGAAAACACGGGTGGATCCACGTAGGGGCAATGGGTGCGTGCCCATCAAATTATCGTTTTTTTGTTTTTGCATTTTTAATATAAAAAATTTTAAGTAAGATTTTTAAAAATATATATGTTACAAATCAATATTCATTACGATGGAGCTGGTGGTGGGTTCAGTTGTTTTTTACAACTTACACGAAATTTGATTTTATTTAAAAAAAAAAATTCGGGTAGTGTGGCCCATCGTGTGTAGTAGCTCCATGATATTGTTCGTGGCTTAGGAATACAAAAGGAATTTAGGTTTTTCCAAAACAAAAAAAAAAAATCCATTAACTTAAATTTTCTAGTCGTCATATTGAATTTGAAAAGAAGAAAAAAATCAGCAGCATTTTTTTTATTATTCATAGATATTTTTTTCAACCTAAATTTTTATTTTCAAGTCTCAACAACATTATATTAGAAAGGTATATCATTCAATTTTTCTGAGAAATTTTTATGCTCGCATTACTTATGTATATATTTATTTTAGTTAATTTCAGAGTTAAAGCTACAAGATATTTTTTGTCCTCATTGGGAGATATACATATCATACCATTCACAAGTAAGTTTCAATTTCTTCTCAATCTTTTTAGTTTTCATACCTTATAATCGATGTAATAAAGCATAATACTTTTATTCTTAATACTTTTGTAGACTTAAATTTATATCAATTTGGAGAGATATGTTAAAAGAAAAATAACAATAGAGACCTAATACATAAATCAATTTAGGAGAACTACTTGCAGATTCTAGTTTAAAAACTTAAATTTCTGAATATATTTATGATATTCAAGATCTAATTTGTAGTGCATGTTTACAAAAAGGTCCTTGTCAGACTCAGAAAAATGCTTCGAATAATTTAAAATTGAATTCACCTGATATTAAAAAAGATATGGTGAATTCTATTGCAGTAGAAATTGTTAATATAGTTATAAGAGATATGGGTGACAAAAAATTTCTATCTTGATAGATGAATCAAAAGATACATCTTCAAAGGAGCAGTTGTCAGGTCTATTAAAATATGTTGATGAAGGTTATGTGGTTGAACAATTTGTTGGAATCATACATGTCAATAATACAAGTGCTATATCACTAAAGAAAGTTATTGATGGTTTTTCTCTCAACATGGGTTAAGTATTGCTAGGTTGTGAGGACAAGGACAAGGTAGAGCAAGTAATATGCAAGGTGAGTTCAATGGCTTAAAAACATTTATTCCGGAAGAAAATGAATGTGCTTTTTACATCCATTATTTTTCTCATCAGCTTCAATTAGTTCTCACATCTTCTACAAAAAATCATGTGGAAATTCCTGGTCCATTTTTTTTTATTGTGAAAAATGTGGTGAATATTATTGGAGCATCAGCGAAACATAATAATATTCTACGAGAGGAGGATTAAAACGACCAAGATATGGTTTGTTGAAAGATTTATCTGTTTTCCTCCTTTTCTTAACGGATGAAATCACTTACACACCTCCTAAAAGAGAAAGAAATCATCCACACATACCGTGGCACACACAGAAACTTTATAGGCACAGTTACAAAATTTTATGGTTCATAAAAGATATTGCAGAATTCTAGATGCACAAATAATAGCAGAAGAGATAAGATGACTCACATCTCTATGATTATTAGCTGGTTTTTAATATTAAAATAATCAACAAATACCTTAGATTTATTAATTTGTAAACAAAGAAAAGAATAAGAGGCAAGATATAAAAAAGCAAGAATACAAGTAATACCAGTCATCATTAATTTTCTTTTACCCCATTTGGTATTGGTGAAATCAAAATTAAAATTATGAGTTATTGAAATAACAACATGGACAGTTCAGCTAGAGAAATTGGATTAAATGACTCGATCAGTGATGAACATTGCAAGATAAGAGTTGAAAGAAATTAGATATACACACATGATACATAAATAAAATGGATTCTAAAGAACGATTGGTTAATCAAAGTAAATTACTTATATTTTGAATTGATATTGAAAATGATAGAGTCGGTTGAGATGAGGGATAAAATAATGGAGAAAAAAAATGGAGAGGGAGAGATATAGGGGAATTATGGGATAGTGAAATATGGAGGAAGAAGATAATTAGTTTAAATGGGGAATTTTCATGGATTTTGTTTTTCTTCCCCTTTTTTTGCATACGTAAATAACGGATAAATTGCTTGACATCTAATAGATGTATTTTGAAAATTAAGCTTAGATTTTGTCTTGATTTGAATCGTTCTTGTTTTTCTTCCTTTTTTTATTTTTTTAATGAAAGTGAGATTTTTAATGATATTGTTATGGAAGTGAATTCTAATAGCAGGTCTATCTAGTCATTATTGTTAATTGCAATAATTTAGCATGCGTTTATCAAATAGTATAACTTACTTTTTCATGTTTCAAGATGAAATTTACTAAACACTAATTTACCTAATTTTTATCGGTTTTATGGAAATGCATTAACTTTTAACAATTATTTTAAACTAAAATACACTCAAATAAGGTCTAAATATAAAAGTTGATCTCATATTAGTTTATGCACGTAAACAAAAACTAAAAAGTTATTAGAGATAGATTAATAAATAATTTTTTTAAATCAAATAACACAGGCAAAACATAATTCTAACGATGCCTAAGATTGCTCCAATAGTTGGATATTTCAATGGAAATGAGAAGTTAAAAATATATTGTATGTGCTCTGGTTAAGGTGCCTAATCACACAAGTTAAAAGAAAAAAAAAAATGAAATTGGTAGGAAAAAGGAATATATTTTTTCGAATTGAGCTTAGTTTAACGATAATTTAGATGATTTTTCTCCCTAGAGGTCAGGTTCAATCTCTCATTTCACCATGTTTGTACTTAAAAAATAGAAAGAACAAAAACGAGCATATTTTGATTGATTATCCTTTAAGTAAACTAATTAAGAAATTAAAACTATTTGTTCCTGAGCAATGGAGCGGAAGCATCCAATAAAAGATAAATAAATCTTATTCCTACTATGTTTTTACCATTTTAGTTTCATTCCCCTACTTAAAATTATGGTATTTGTTTTAAATGACAAAACTACTGAAAATATTTTAAAGTATAGCAAAATGTCACTATCTAGCATAATGCCTATCACTGTTTAGCATTGATAGTTAGTGACATTTTGATATATTTTTAAACAAATTAGCCTATTTTTCTATGCTTGAAAACATCCATTAAAATTACTATTTAAATCCCTAAACATCTAAAAATTATATAATCTTTTGTGTGTCTAATCAAAATATGGTTATCCTTATCAAAGATAGAAATTATGATTACATTTGAAAGTAAAAATAATATCAAAACTAATATAATATTTATAAAACATTGAGAGATATATAAACGTAAACTGCAGATTTTTAAGAGAGAGAGAAAGTAAAGATGAAACAAACAAAAAAATTACTATTAAAAATGAAATATTATTATTGATTCATTATTAGAATCCCTTGTTATGGGAAGAGTCATTAACAAAGGATTTGGACTTTAAAGAATAAGATTCTCTTAAATTAATTTAGGAATGCATCTCTATCACTCTAAATTAAATTAATTTAAGAGTACATCTCTAAAAATCTAAATCAAACTTACTACCAAGAGGAGACCTTTTTGGAGATTATGCTGGATTTGGGTCAGATGGGATAGGTAACTTCGTTACAAGAATCAATGGATGACTTTATAGAGATGTTGGTGAATTTGCATCAATCGGGACGAGTCGCTTGGTGCCTATGGATAATGGAGAGCTTTCTGGATATGTTACTGGATTTGGGCAAGTCAGGACGAGCCATTTGGTACCCAAGGTTAATGGAGGACTTTTAGGAAATGTTACTGGATTTGGGCCTTTTGGGACGAGACTTTTGGTGTCCCAAGATGATAGAGGGCTTTCAGGAGATGTTGCTGGATTTGGGCCTTTTGGGACGAGCCTCGCTAAGGATAATGGAGGGTTTTCAGGATATAATGCTGGATTAAAGTCTTTTGGGATGAATCTATTGGTGTCCAAAATAATAGTAGACTTTCTATAGATGTTACTGATTTGGCCTTTTGGGACGAGCTTTTTGATGCTCAAACATAATGGAGGGCTCGTAGGAGATGTTACTGGATTTGGGTCTTTTGGGCTGAGCCTCTTGGTGCCTAAACATAATGAAGGTCTTTTATGATATGTTGGTGCATTTAGGTCTTTTGGGATATGCCTCGTGATGTCCAAAGATAATAGAGACCTTTAAGAAGACGTCGTTGGATTTGGGCCGCTTGGTATAAGTCTTTTGAGACCCAAAAAAATCACATCACCCTTTTCATCATTTTTGCCTCCCCACTATTAAAATATGATAGCACTAGAACAATTTAAAGCAACAAGAATATATCAATCATATTGAATTTTAAAAACAACCCCATTTTGATTTAGCACAAGTATTCTAATTCCAAGTTTCAACTCTCTATATATTCTAATTACAACTCTTTTTTTTTTTCTTTTCTTTTTCAAAGAATACTAACATCTCATTTAGAACTGTCGTAATAACTTTTATATAAAATATATTAACTTTTTCGGTAGCTATAAAATATTTTACCATTATACTTGTTTCCATTCATAATAATGTATAAGATTGAGTTTTCCTAATTTAATAGTAACAATACCAAGAAATTAGTTTTGGAAACTTTTTCGTTTGAGAGACTATAATTTTTTGTACTAGTCATGCCAAATAAGGGACGAAATCTAATGATTTCAACCTTTTATATATAATTTTAAATATATTCCATCTAATTAAGATTCTAATTCTCAAAAGAAAGTATTTCCATATAATATAAAATTTAAATTGCTAAGTTAAATCGTGGGTAGTATTACAACTTATCAATATTTTTATTTCTATGTATTATATTTCTAAACAACAATTTTTTTTTTCTTTTGCAATGATATATTTCTAAGAACCTAGCATCTTTCTAAGTCACCGCAAGATCATTCTTTTGATATTTTGCAATGTGAATTTTTTTGGGAGAAAAATGCTAGTTTTGGGATTTGCTCTTGAGAGAGTTAAAAGTGATTACGTAGTAATTTTAACATCTTTGAATGTGTTCTTTTTCTATGTCAATTGAGCTATGCTTATGTTGGATGTTTGATCAAACTGATCGTGAATGTACTTATTAAAATCACTCGATTAAATTCTACGTTAATTCTCACCGTTTCAAAAACATATTTATTCTAGCTTTTAAAACTAAGTTCGTCTAAAATTTAGAAGTTACTTCCTTAACAAAATTTGAATTTCGAATATTATTCTTTATAAATTAAAATTGATTTTGTATATTTAGTATATTCCTAAATTATCAGAGTAACAAATAATTTTATAATTAAAAAATATTATAGAGCAAAAAATTATATACATTTAATTTGAAAGCCTATATTATAACATTTTAAATGCTTACTTGAAAATATATCTTATAAAAAAAATGCAAATTGTGATAGCAAATCTATCTAGTTATTATTGTTAATCGTGACAATTGAGTATTATTTACCAAACAATATAACCTATTTCAAGTTTCAAGTTCAAATTTACTTAACACTAATTTACTTCATTTCTACGGTTTATTTTTATAAAAGTGTATTCATTTTCCAACAAATATTTTAAAAGTAACTCTTAAACTAAGTCAATCTAAAAGTTGATATCCATTAATTTCTGCACGTAAGAATAAATTTTAAAAAATGACTTTAGATAGATTAGTAAATAACTTTTCTAAGAAAACAACACAAACAATTAAGATTCATTCATATTTACCTTTTACAACTTGCTAACATAATTTCAAACGATGCCTAACCTGTTCTAGTAGTTAGAAAATGGAATGGAAATGAGAAGTTGAACAATATTTTGTATGTGCTCTTATTATGGTATCTAATAACACAAGTTAGAGGAGGCAAAAAAAAAAAATGAAATTAGTAGATAAAGGTCTTACTTTTATCGAAGTGAGTTTATATGATTTTTCTTCCAAAACATCGGAGGTTCAATCTCTCATCCATTATAATTGTACTTTAAAAAAAGAACAAAAAGAAGGAACGTAGCTTTCAGTAAAAGGTAAGAAATCTTATTTCTACAATATTTTTATAATTTTAGTTTCAATCCCCTAACTAAAATTACTATTTAAATATCTAACATCCAAAAAATTTATTATCGTTTGTGTGTTTGCTCAAAATATGATGTCCTTATTAAAAATACAAAATATGATTAATTTGAAAGCAAAATAATGACAAAATGAAAATAATATTTGTATAGAAATTGGGAGATATATAAACGTAAACCATAGATTTTTAAGAGATAGAGTAACAATGAAACAAAAAAAATATTAAAATAAAAAGAAACATTATTATCAAAGTTTGTGTCTTAACACAAATTATTAGAGTCCCTTGTAAGGGGAAAGAGTCATGTAATTAGAGATAACAAAGGATTTTGGCTTGACAAAATAAGACTCTCTTAAATTATTTTAAGAATACATCTCTAAAAATCCAAATCAAACTTGCTACCAAGAGGAGGCCTTTATGGAGATGATCCTAGATTTGGGTAAAAAGAAACCGGTTACTTCATTCTAATTGTCAATGGAGGGCTTTCTGGAGATGTTGCAGGATTTGGGCCAGTTGGAACAAGCCGCTTTGTGCCTAAAATTAATGGAGGACTTTCAGGAGATGTTGCTGGATTTGGACCAGTTGGGACAAGCCGTTTTGTGCCTAAAGTCAATGGAGGGCTTTCAGGAGATGTTGCTGGATTTGGGCCGGTTGGGACGAGTCGCTTTGTGCCTAAAGTCAGTGGAGGGCTTTCAGGAGATGTTGCTGGATTTGGGCCGGTTGGGACGAGTCGTTTTATGCCTAAAAACAATGGAGGACTTTCAGGAGATGTTGCTGGATTTGGGCCTTTTGGAACGAGCCTCTTGGTGCCCAAAGTCAACGGAGGACTTTCGGGAGATGTTGCTGGATTTGGACCGGTCGGGACGAGCCGCTTTGTGCCTAAAGTCAATGGAGGACTTTCAGGAGATGTTGCTGGATTTGGACCGGTTGGAACGAGCCTTTTGGTGCTCAAAGATAATGGAGGGCTTTCAGGAGATGTTGCTGGATTTGGGCCGGTTGGGACGAGTCGTTTTATGCCTAAAGTCAATGGAGGACTTTCAGGAGATGTTGCTGGATTTGGGCCTTTTTGGAACGAGCCTCTTGGTGCCCAAAGTCAATGGAGGACTTTCGGGAGATGTTGCTGGATTTGGACCGGTTGGGACGAGCCGCTTTGTGCCTAAAGTCAATGGAGGACTTTCAGGAGATGTTGCTGGATTTGGACCGGTTGGAACGAGCCTTTTGGTGCTCAAAGATAATGGAGGGCTTTCAGGAGATGTTGCTGGATTTGGGCCGGTTGGGACGAGTCGTTTTATGCCTAAAGTCAATGGAGGACTTTTAGGAGATGTTGCTGGATTTGGGCCTTTTGGAACGAGCCTCTTGGTGCCCAAAGTCAATGGAGGACTTTCGGGAGATGTTGCTGGATTTGGACCGGTTGGGACGAGCCGTTTTGTGCCTAAAGTCAATGGAGGGCTTTCAGGAGATGTTGCTGGATTTGGACCGGTTGGGACGAGTCGCTTTGTGCCTAAAGTCAGTGGAGGGCTTTCAGGAGATGTTGCTGGATTTGGGCCGGTTGGGACGAGTCGTTTTATGCCGAAAGTCAATGGAGGACTTTCCGGAGATGTTGCTGGATTTGGGCCTTTTGGAACGAGCCTTTTGGTGCCCAAAGTCAATGGAGGACTTTCGGGAGATGTTGCTGGATTTGGACCGGTTGGGACGAGCCGCTTTGTGCCTAAAGTCAATGGAGGACTTCTAGGAGATGTTGCTGGATTTGGACCAGTTGGAACGAGCCTTTTGGTGCTCAAAGATAATGGAGGGCTTTCAGGGGATGTTGCTGGATTTGGTCCAGTTGGTACAAGTCTTTTAAGATCCAAGGAAATGACATCTCTTGTTTCATTCCTCTTTGCCTCACCTCTACTTAGATATGATAGCACAAGAATAAAAGAAAGCAACAATAATACACGAATCATATTGAAATTTAAAAGCAAACCCATTTTGATTTAGATAAGGTATTCTTACTACCAAGTCCCAACTCTATATATACTCGAATTACAACCCACTTTTCTTCCATTAAATTATTTACCATATCTAATTATATTTTTTATGTAAAATATATTTAACTTTTTCAAGATTATTTACCATATATGGTTATATTTTTTCCATTAATAATAATGTATAATGTTGGGTTTTCCTATTTAATCATAACAAATTTCTTTTGGGAATTTTTTCTTTTCGTAGGTTATAGTATTGCAAAGTAAGAAACAAAATATTATGATTTCAATCTTATTTTTATATGTTTTAAAATGTACTCCATCAAATTTAATTTTTAATACTCAAAAGAAAATATTTTACCTAATTTAAAATTTAAATTGCGAATTCTCGTTTTGTTTTTGTCTTTTTTTTTTTAATTTCAATTTTTATTTCTAACTACATTTTTTTTTTGTAATAATATATTTCGAAGAACCTAGGTCACTTCTGTGTCCAAGTGTTGAATTTCTTTTGAAATTTTAAAGAATTTCTAATGAAAGTGTATATTTTGAAGTATTTATAAAATATTAAAATTAATATTGCAACTATCGAATAATATAATCTTTTTCATAATTGACAACGTTTAAAGTTTTTTTTAATTTTTTTTTATATTGGTTAAAGTGTTAACCGTTTTGGCTTTGATACTTTAAATTATTCATGTTAGTCTTATGCTTCCAATTTTATGATATATTGGAGGTGGAGATAGAGGAACTAAGATACTAAAATTGAATAACTAAAAATATGAAACCAAAATGGACCGAAATCTATCCTACAATCTATAACAACAAATATGTATATATATTGTTATAATATTATTTTTAAATGACAAAATTGATGAAAATATTTACAAATAATAACAAAATATCAAGATAGACTGCGATGGACTACTATTTGTGTCTATCAGGACACTGATAAACACAGATAGTAAGTAGTTTATCGCGATCTATCATGACTTTTCGCAGAAAAACAGTAAATTTTTTCTATATTTCTAAAAAATTTTGTTCATTTTCCTACATTTGGAAACAACCCTAGTATTATCCAAAATAGAAAAGAATATATGAGGTATTTACCTAAAATGTATGATACAACTATACATTTTCAATTTGGTAAAAAAAATTTTTAAAAAAAAACATTTCCAAATATGGTAAAAGATTTAAATTTGGAAAGAACAGGTGAACATATACAAATATAAAATAAAGCCAATTTATGTAGTTTCTGTACGAAGTTAATATATATATATATATATAGAAATGATAGTATGAAATAAATTTAGATATAGAGTTACTTCCTACTTCTACTTCTTATACAGGTGAACATCTACTTCTTACTTCACTTATTCTCGACAAAAATGTTAAAGTTAAAATTCTCATAATATAAATGCTAATATTATTATATTATAACTATAACGCCAATATGAAAAATATTCTTTTAGGGATATCAAAAAGTTTATAATTAGTTTTGAAAATAGGTAAATTGTGTCATAGATATTGGATATTCATACTCAAAGAACGTGAGACTTTGGTGAATATTCAAAACATAAAAGTGGATTTATTTGTACAGGTTAAATTCATGGTTAGAGAACTTTCAAATTGGATTATAATTTCAAATTAAGATGATGTCTCATGTACAGATTTAACGTATATGAAAACACGGGTGGATCCACGTAGGGGCAATGGGTGCGTGCCCATCAAATTATCGTTTTTTTGTTTTTGCATTTTTAATATAAAAAATTTTAAGTAAGATTTTTAAAAATATATATGTTACGAATCAATATTCATTACGATGGAGCTGGTGGTGGGTTCAGTTGTTTTTTACAACTTACACGAAATTTGATTTTATTTAAAAAAAAAAATTCGGGTAGTGTGGCCCATCGTGTGTAGTAGCTCCATGATATTGTTCGTGGCTTAGGAATACAAAAGGAATTTAGGTTTTTCCAAAACAAAAAAAAAAAAATCCATTAACTTAAATTTTCTAGTCGTCATATTGAATTTGAAAAGAAGAAAAAAATCAGCAGCATTTTTTTTATTATTCATAGATATTTTTTTCAACCTAAATTTTTATTTTCAAGTCTCAACAACATTATATTAGAAAGGTATATCATTCAATTTTTCTGAGAAATTTTTATGCTCGCATTACTTATGTATATATTTATTTTAGTTAATTTCAGAGTTAAAGCTACAAGATATTTTTTGTCCTCATTGGGAGATATACATATCATACCATTCACAAGTAAGTTTCAATTTCTTCTCAATCTTTTTAGTTTTCATACCTTATAATCGATGTAATAAAGCATAATACTTTTATTCTTAATACTTTTGTAGACTTAAATTTATATCAATATGGAGAGATATTTTAAAAGAAAAATAACAATAGAGACCTAATACATAAATCAATTTAGGAGAACTACTTGCAGATTCTAGTTTAAAAACTTAAATTTCTGAATATATTTATGATATTCAAGATCTAATTTGTAGTGCATGTTTACAAAAAGGTCCTTGTCAGACTCAGAAAAATGCTTCGAATAATTTAAAATTGAATTCACCTGATATTAAAAAAGATATGGTGAATTCTATTGCAGTAGAAATTGTTAATATAGTTATAAGAGATATGGGTGACAAAAAATTTCTATCTTGATAGATGAATCAAAAGATACATCTTCAAAGGAGCAGTTGTCAGGTCTATTAAAATATGTTGATGAAGGTTATGTGGTTGAACAATTTGTTGGAATCATACATGTCAATAATACAAGTGCTATATCACTAAAGAAAGTTATTGATGGTTTTTCTCTCAACATGGGTTAAGTATTGCTAGGTTGTGAGGACGAGGAGAAGGTAGAGCAAGTAATATGCAAGGTGAGTTCAATGGCTTAAAAACATTTATTCCGGAAGAAAATGAATGTGCTTTTTACATCCATTATTTTTCTCATCAGCTTCAATTAGTTCTCACATCTTCCACAAAAAATCATGTGGAAATTCCTGGTCCATTTTTTTTTATTGTGAAAAATGTGGTGAATATTATTGGAGCATCAGCGAAACATCATAATATTCTACGAGAGGAGGATTAAAACGACCAGGATATGGTTTGTTGAAAGATTTGTCTGTTTTCCTCCTTTTCTTAACGGATGAAATCACTTACACACCTCCTAAAAGAGAAAGAAATCATCCACACATACCGTGGCACACACAGAAACTTTATAGGCACAGTTACAAAATTTTATGGTTCATAAAAGATATTGCAGAATTCTAGATGCACAAATAATAGCTGAAGAGATAAGATGACTCACATCTCTGTGATTATTAGCTGGTTTTTAATATTAAAATAATCAACAAATACCTTAGATTTATTAATTTGTAAACAAAGAAAAGAATAAGAGGCAAGATATAAAAAAGCAAGAATACAAGTAATACCAGTCATCATTAATTTTCTTTTACCCCATTTGGTATTGGTGAAATCAAAATTAAAATTATGAGTTATTGAAATAACAACATGGACAGTTCAGCTAGAGAAATTGGATTAAATGACTCGGTCAGTGATGAACATTGCAAGATAAGAGTTGAAAGAAATTAGATATACACACATGATACATAAATAAAATGGATTCTAAAGAACGATTGGTTAATCAAAGTAAATTACTTATATTTTAAATTGATATTGAAAATGAGAGAGTCGGTTGAGATGAGGGATAAAATAATGGAGAAAAAAAATGGAGAGGGAGAGATATAGGGGAATTATGGGATAGTGAAATATGGAGGAAGAAGATAATTAGTTTAAATGGGGAATTTTCATGGATTTTGTTTTTCTTCCCCTTTTTTTGCATACGTAAATAACGGATAAATTGCTTGACATCTAATTGATGTATTTTGAAAATTAAGCTTAGATTTTGTCTTGATTTGAATCGTTCTTGTTTTTCTTCCTTTTTTTATTTTTTTAATGGAAGTGAGATTTTTAATGATATTGTTATGGAAGTGAATTCTAATAGCACGTCTATCTAGTCATTATTGTTAATTGCAATAATTTAGCATGCGTTTATCAAATAGTATAACTTACTTTTTCATGTTTCAAGATGAAATTTACAAAACACTAATTTACCTAATTTTTATCGGTTTTTATGGAAATGCATTAATTTTTAACAATTATTTTAAACTAAAATACACTCAAATCAGGTCTAAATATAAAAGTTGATCTCATATTAGTTTATGCACGTAAACAAAAACTAAAAAGTTATTAGAGATAGATTAATAAATAATTTTTTTTAAATCAAACAACACAGGCATTTATAAATCTTCTATATTTACTTTTTACACTTGCAAACATAATTCTAACGATGCCTAAGATTGCTCCAATAGTTGGATATTTCAATGGAAATGAGAAGTTAAAAATATATTATATGTGCTCTGGTTAAGGTGCCTAATCACACAAGTTAAAAGAAAAAAAAAATGAAATTGGTAGGAAAAAGGAATATATTTTTTCGAATTGAGCTTAGTTTAACGATAATTTAGATGATTTTTCTCCCTAGAAGTCAGGTTCAATCTCTCGATTCACCATGTTTGTACTTAAAAAATAGAAAGAACAAAAACAAGCATATTTTGATTGATTATCCTTTAAGTAAACTAATTAAGAAATTAAAACTATTTGTTCCTGAGCAATGGAGCGGAAGCATCCAATAAAAGATAAATAAGTCTTATTCCTACTATGTTCTTACCATTTTAGTTTCATTCCCCTACTTAAAATTATGGTATTTGTTTTAAATGACAAAACTACTGAAAATATTTTAAAGTATAGCAAAATGTCACCATCTAGCATAATGCCTATCACTGTCTAGCATTGATAGTTAGTGACATTTTGATATATTTTTAAACAAATTAGCCTATTTTTCTATGCTTGAAAACATCCATTAAAATTACTATTTAAATCCCTAAACATCTAAAAATTATATAATCTTTTGTGTGTCTAATCAAAATATGGTTGTCCTTATCAAAGATAGAAATTATGATTACATTTGAAAGTAAAAATAATGTCAAAACTAAAATAATATTTATAAAACATTGAGAGATATATAAACGTAAACTGCAGATTTTTAAGAGAGAGAGAAAGTAAAGATGAAACAAACAAAAAAATTACTATTAAAAATGAAATATTATTATTGATTCATTATTAGAATCCCTTGTTATGGGAAGAGTCATTAACAAAGGATTTGGACTTGAAAGAATAAGATTCTCTTAAATTAATTTAGGAATGCATCTCTATCAATCTAAATTAAATTAATTTAAGAGTACATCTCTAAAAATCTAAATCAAACTTACTACCAAGAGGAGACCTTTTTGGAGATTATGCTGGATTTGTGTCAGATGGGATAGGTAACTTCGTTACAAGAATCAATGGATGACTTTAAGGAGATGTTGGTGAATTTGCATCAATCGGGACGAGTCGCTTGGTGCCTATGGATAATGGAGAGCTTTCTGGATATGTTACTGGATTTGGGCCAGTCGGGACGAGCCATTTGGTACCCATGGTTAATGGAGGACTTTTAGGAAATGTTACTGGATTTTGGCCTTTTGAGACGAGACTTTTGGTGTCCCAAGATGATAGAGGGCTTTAAGGAGATGTTGCTGGATTTGAGCTCGCTAAGGATAATGAGTGTTTTCTGGATATGTTGCTGGATTAAAGTCTTTTGGGATGAATCTATTGGTGTCCAAAATAATAGTAGACTTTCTATAGATGTTACTGATTTGGCCTTTTGGGATTAGCTTTTTGATGCTCAAACATAATGGAAGGCTTGTAGGAGATGTTACTGGATTTGAGTCTTTTGGGCTGAGCCTCTTGGTGCTCAAAGATAATGAAGGTCTTTTATGATATGTTGCTGCATTTTGGTCTTTTGGGACATGCCTCGTGATGTTCAAAGATAATAGAGGCCTTTAAGAAGATGTCGTTGGACTTGGGCCACTTGGTATAAGTCTTTTGAGATCCAAAAAAATCACATCACCTTTTTCATCATTTTTGCCTCCGCACTATTTAAATATGATAGCACTAGAACAATTTAAAGCAACAAGAATACACCAATCGTATTGAATTTTAAAAGCAAACCAATTTTGATTTAGCACAAATATTCTAACTCCAACTTTCAACTCTCTATATATTCTAATTACAACTCATTTTTTTTTCTTTTTCAAAGAATACTTACATCTCATTTAGAACTATCGTAATAACTTTTATATAAAATATATTAACTTTTTTGGTAGCTATAAAATATTTTACCATTATACTTGTTTCCATTCATAATAATGTAAAAGATTGAGTTTTCCTAATTTAATAGTAACAATACCAAGAAATTAGTTTTCGAAACTTTTTCTTTTGAGAAACTATAATTTTTTGTACTAGTCATGCCAAATAAGGGACGAAATCTAATGATTTCAACCTTTTTATATAATTTTAAATATATTTCATCTAATTTAGATTCTAATTCTCAAAAGAAAGTATTTCCATATAATATAAAATTTAAATTGCAAAGTTAAATCGTGGGTAGTATTACAACTTACCAATATTTTTATTTCTATGTATTATATTTCTAAACAACAATTTTTTTTTTCTTTTGCAATGATATATTTCTAAGAACCTAGCATCATTCTAAGTCACTGCAAGATCATTCTTTAGATCTTTTGCAATGTGAATTTTTTTCGGTTTGGGATTTTCTCTTGAGAGAGTTAAAAGTGATTACGTAGTAATTTTAACATCTTTGAATGTTTTCTTTTTCTATGTCAATTGAGCTATGCTTATGTTGGATGTTTCATAAAACTGATTGTGAATGTACTTATTAAAATCACTCGATTAAATTCTACGTTAATTCTCACCGTTTCAAAAATATATTTATTCTAGCTTTTAAAACTAAGTTCGTCTAAAATTTAGAAGTTACTTCCTTAACAAAATTTGAATTTCGAATATTATTCTTTATAAATTAAAAAATGACTTTAGATAGATTAGTAAATAACTTTTCTAAGAAAACAACACAAACAATTAAGATTCTTTCATATTTATCTTTTACAACTTGCTAACATAATTTCAAACGATGCCTAACCTGTTCTAGTAGTTAGAAAATGGAATGGACATGACAAGTTGAACAATATGTTGTATGTGCTCTTGTTATGGTGCCTAATAACACAAGTTAGAGGAGGCAAAAAAAAAAATGAAATTAGTAGAAAAAGGTCATACTTTTATCGAAGTGAGTTTACATGACTTTTCTTCCAAAACATCGGAGGTTCAATGTAACGCCCGGATCCTTAAACCTTATGATCCGACTGCTACGACATGCATACTTAGACTTTTCTATCATGAGATGAGTTTTTGTTGAAATTTCAAAGAACATATCTAAATTTTATTAATTATATAGAAAAACTATATAGAAATTTATTTATCAAAACACCAGGATCCATAAAACATTAGCTTGATGGTACAAAATGCATGTGCCTATAATAGTGAGTTTGATGGATGGCCATTTGAGTGACGTCCAACTCTGCCCTCTACACTGTGTTCTTACCTACAAAGTCTGTAAAAATATAGGATGAGTACATAATATACCCAGCAAGTAGTTCTCACGTAGGGTAGTGACCAAATGCACAATCACAAGCAACATGTCATGAAAACATATGATTGGGACCGAAAACGTATAATAACATGTGGTGGTCAGTTATGCTTCTAACATAAATCTCTCCGCCCTGATAGGAAGATGAGAACCTAAGCGAAACTAACCCATCTGATGATTAGCGGGTCATGCAGTCAGTAGGGCCAGAGTCGCATCCAACATCAACCATTAGCATAAACATTATGCTTCCAACACAAATCTTTCTGCCCTGATAGGAAGATGAGGACTTAAGCAGAAACTAACCCATCTGATGATTAGCGGGTCATGCAGTCAGTAGGGCCAGAGTCGCATCCAACATCAACCATTAGCATATACGTTATGCTTCCAACATAAATCTTTCCGCCCTGATAGGAAGATGAGGACTTGAGCGGAAACTAACGCATCTGATGATTAGCGGGTCATGCAGTCAGTAGGGCCAGAATCGCATCCAACATCAACCATTAACATAACCATAAGATTAGACTGGAAGCATAACTTACACCTAATTAAAACTTGGTTTTAACGTAATCGTGAACAAACATAATGCATGGGGTTCCTTGTAGAGAAACGTGTTCTAAACATGTAATGCAATATAACAATTAACATAACCATGCAATATAATAAAGGTACACTACCATAGAACATTTAAAGAGAGGGTGAGATAAACTACTTACCTTGACTGTGATCTAATTATTCCTTATTATTCTTTATGATTTTATCAGCAGAGTTTTCCCTTTTTAAATCAAAAGAAGAAATTTGGGCAACACTTTACCCGAGCTATTATCTTCTTCACAGAACTTCCTCACTCACACTTACTTTTTCACACGATACTATGTTACTGAGATTTGTTTGAGAATGGGTTAAATCTTCGGCAAAGGGTCCTATTTATAGTAGTTTTCAGCTCTTCTCAGTGTGACAAATCATCGTATAGGTGGCTTCTTTAAAATTACTTATGGTTTATGGATTCCTCTCAATAAGACACCTAATTTTGGCTAATGTTTTCCCTTACGTCATCATTCTTTGTTTGTATTCAATTTTAGGGTTTTTTGATGTATAATCTATAAGATCGTGGCCAAATTCAACGCATAATTCGCGCTTCTGTCCAAATCTCGCTCACTTTGCTCTTAAAATCTCGCTCTCTCCCGTTTTCTCGCTAGGAATTTACTCTGGAGCTTTCTTGCTGAAAATCCTGCTCTCTCCACTCTCGCTCTCAAATTTTCTCTTCCGTCTCGCTCTCTCCAGCTTTCCCGCTCTCGCTCTCGCTCCTACTCCCGCTCCCGCTCCCGCTAGCTCTCTCGCTCCCGCTCCCGCTCTCGCTCTCTCGCTTCCGCTCTCGCTCTCTCGCTCCCGCTTCCGCTCGCTCTCTCGCTCCCGCTTCCGCTCGCTCTCTCCCTCGCTCCCGCTCTTTCCTACTGTCTCGCTAAGAATAGCTCTCTTTACTCTCGCTCTCTCCAACTTCCTTGCTACAATTCTCGCTCTCCAAGTTTCCTTCAATCTCGCTCTCTCCAAGGATCTCGCTCTTTCTACTCTCGCCAGCCTCAATCTCGCTAGCATCGCTCGGTGGGTTTCTCGCTCTCCAATTCTTCTTTCGATCACGCAACTCTCTTCTTAGAATCTCGTTTTTTCCAGTTTTCTCGTTGGTGTGGCTCTCGCTCTCTCTCACTTTCTCGCTCCCTTATTCATTATCTTTTGGATAATGAATAAGTTTCCAATTTCCAATTTATTTATTTATTATTATTATTATTATTATTATTTATTTATTTTCTAAATTTCCACCCCTTTAAATAAAATTTCGTCCTGCTTATTATTTGATATTTAATTTCCTGTATGCGTACAGATCTGGGTCTTTAACAAAATTTGAATTTCGAATATTATTTAATTTACTTCCGTAACAAAATTTGAATTTCGAATATTATTCTTTATAAATTAAAATTGATTTTGTATATTTAGTATATTCCTAAATTATCAGAGTAACAAATAATTTTATAATTAAAAAATATTATAGAGCAAAAAATTATATACATTTAATTTGAAAGCCTATATTATAACATTTTAAATGCTTACTTGAAAATATATCTTATAAAAAAATGCAAATTGTGATAGCAAATCTATCTAGTTATTATTGTTAATCGTGACAATTGAGTATTATTTACCAAAAAATATAACCTATTTCAAGTTTCAAGTTCAAATTTACTTAACACTACTTTACTTCATTTCAATTTACGGTTTATTTTAATAAAAGTGTATTCATTTGCCAACAATTATTTAAAAAGTAATAACACTCTTAAACTAAGTCAATCTAAAAGTTGAAATCCATTAATTTCTGCATGTAAGAATAAATTTTAAAAAATGACTTTAGACAGATTAGTAAATAACTTTTCTAAGAAAACAACACAAACAATTAAGATTCTTTCATATTTACCTTTTACAACTTGCTAACATAATTTCAAACGATGCCTAACCTGTTCTAGTAGTTGAACAATATGTTGTATGTGCTCTTGTTATGGTGCCTAATAACACAAGTTAGAGGAGGCAAAAAAAAAAAAAATGAAATTAGTAGAAAAATGTCATACTTTTATTGAAGTGAGTT
The DNA here is from genome assembly GCF_027475165.1 of Benincasa hispida. NCBI lineage: Eukaryota > Viridiplantae > Streptophyta > Magnoliopsida > Cucurbitales > Cucurbitaceae > Benincasa > Benincasa hispida. Next base: position 2,448 of record NW_028325951.1, on the reverse strand, counting down.
TACATGACTTTTCTTCCAAAACATCGGAGGTTCAATCTCTCATCCATTATAATTGTACTTTAAGAAAAAACCAAAAAGAAGGAACGTAGCTTTCAATAAAAGGTAAGAAATCTTTTTTCTACAATATTTTTATAATTTTAATTTCAATCCCCTAACTAAAATTAGTATTTAAATAATCCAAAAAATTTATTATCGTTTGTGTGTCTGCTCAAAATATGATGTCCTTATTAAAAATACAAAATATGATTACATTTGAAAGCAAAATAATGAATAAATGAAAATAATATTTGTATAGAAATTGGGAGATATATAAACGTAAACCATAGATTTTTAAGAGATAGAGTAACAATGAAACAAAAAAAATATTAAAATTAAAAAGAAAAATTATTATCAAAGTTTGTGTCTTAACACAAATTATTAGAGTCCCTTGTAAGGGGAAAGAGTCATGTAATTAGAGATAACAAAGGATTTTGGCTTGACAAAATAAGACTCTCTTAAATTATTTTAAGAATACATCTCTAAAAATCCAAATCAAACTTGCTACCAAGAGGAGGCCTTTATGGAGATGATCCTAGATTTGGGTAAAAAGAAACCGATTACTTCATTCTAATTGTCAATGGAGGGCTTTCTGGAGATGTTGCAGGATTTGGGCCAGTTGGAACAAGCCGCTTTGTGCCTAAAATTAATGGAGGACTTTCAGGAGATGTTGCTGGATTTGGACCAGTTGGGACAAGCCGTTTTGTGCCTAAAGTCAATGGAGGGCTTTCAGGAGATGTTGCTGGATTTGGGCCGGTTGGGACGGTCGTGTAACGACCCAGATCTGTACGCATATAGGAAATTAAATATCAAATAATAAACAGGACGAAATTTTATTTAAAGGGGTGGAAATTTAGAAAAAAAAAATAAATAATAAATAAATAAATAATAATAATAATAATAAATAAATAAATAAATTGAAAATTGGAAACTTATTCATTTTCCAAAAGATAATGAATAACGGAGCGAGCGGGAGCGAGAAAGTAAGAGAGAGCGAGAGCCACACCAGCGAGAAAACTGGAAAAAACGAGATTCTGAGAAGAGAGCTACGCGATCGAAGGAAGAATTGGAGAGCGAGAAACCCAGGAGCTATGCTAGATAGATTGAGGGTGGCGAGAGTAGAAAGAGCGAGATCCCCGGAGAAAGCGAGATTGAAGGAAACTTGGAGAGAGCGAGAATTGTAGCAAGGAAGTTGGAGAGAGCGAGAGTAAAGAGAGCTATTCTTAGCGAGACAGTAGGAAAGAGCGGGAGGGAGCAAGAGAGCGAGCGGGAACGAGAGTGAGAGCGAGAGCGGGAGCGGGAGTAGGAGCGAGAGCAAGAACGAGAAAGCTGGAGAGAGCGAGATGGAAGAGAAAATTTGAGAGCGAGAGTGGAGAGAGCGGGATTTTCAGCAAGAAAGCTCCAGAGTAAATTCCTAGCGAGAAAACGGGAGAGAGCGAGATTTTAATAGCAGAGTGAGCGAGATTTGGACAGAAGCACGAATTATGCGTTGAATTTGGCCACGATCTTATAGATTATACATAGAAAAGCCCTAAAATTGAATACAAACAAAGAATGATGACGTAAGGGCAAACATTAGCCAAAATTAGGTGTCTTATTGAGAGGAATCCATAAACCATAAGTAATTTTAAAGAAGCCACCTGTACGATGATTTGTCACACTGAGAAGAGCTGAAAACTACTATAAATAGGACCATTTGCCGAAGATTTAACCCATTCTCAAACAAATCTCAGTAACATTGTATCGTGTGAAAAAGTAAGTGTGAGTGAGGAAGTTCTGTGAAGAAGAGAAAAGCTCGGGTAAAGTGCTGCCCAAATTTCTTCTTTTGATTTAAAAAGAGAAAACTCTGCTGATAAAATCATAAAGAATAATAAGGAATAATTAGATCACAGTCAAGGTAAGTAGTTTATCTCAACCTCTCTTTGAATGTTCTATGGTAGTGTACCTTTATTATGTTGCATGATTATGTTAATTATTATATTGCATTACATGTTTAGAACACGTTTTTCTACAAGGGACCCCATGCATTATGTTTGTTCACGATTACATTAAAACCAAGTTTTAATTAGGTGTAAGTTATGCTTCCAGTCTAATCTTATGGTTATGTTAATGGTTGGTGTTGGATGCGATTCTGGCCCTACTGACTGCATGACCCGCTAATCATCAGATGGGTTAGTTTCCGTTTAAGTCCTCATCTTCCTATCAGGGCAGAGAGATTTATGTTGGAAGCATAACGTTTATGCTAATGGTTGATGTTGGATGCGACTCTGGCCCTACTGACTGCATGACCCGCTAATCATCAGATGGGTTAGTTTCCGCTTAAGTCCTCATCTTCCTATCAGGGCGGAAAGATTTATGTTGAAAGCATAACGTTTATGCTAATGGTTGATGTTGGATGCGACTCTGACCCTA
>NW_028325950.1:0-14126 GCF_027475165.1 Benincasa hispida | reverse complement strand
CTGGAGAGAGCGAGATTGAAGGAAAATTGGAGAGAGCGAGAATTGTAGCGAGATTTGCAGCGAGAAAGTGCGAGAGAGCGAGAGCCACACCAGCGAGAAACCTAGAGAGAGCGAGAGTCTGAGAAGAGAGCTGCGTGATCGAAGAGAGAATTGGAGAGCGAGAAACCCCAGCGAGCGATGCTAGCGAGATTGAGGCTGGCGAGAGTAGAGAGAGTGAGATCCCTCGAGAAAGCGAGATTGAAGGAAAATCGGAGAAAGCGAGAATTGTAGCGAGAAAGCTGGAAAGAGCGAGACGAAAGAGAAAATTTGAGAGCGAGAGTGGAGAGAGCGGGATTCCCAGCCAGAAAGCTAGAGAGAGCGAGATTTGGACGGAGCGAGATTTCGACAAGGCGAGAGTGGACAGAGCGAATTCCTAGCGAGAAAATTAGAGAGAGCGAGATTCTAAGAGCAGAGTGAGCGAGATTTGGATAGAAGCGTGAATTATGCGTTGAATTTGGCCACGATCTTATAGATTATCATGGAAAAACCCTAAAATTGAATACAAACAAAGAATAATGACGTAAGGGCAAACGTTAGCCAAGATTAGGTGTCTTAGTGAGAGGAATCCTTCAACCCTAAGTAATTTTAAAGAAGCCACCTGTACGATGATTTGTCACACTGAGAAGAGCTGAAAACTACTATAAATAGGACCCTTTGCCGAAGATTTAACCCATTCTCAAACAAATCTCAGTAACAAAGAATCGTGTGAAAGAGTAAGTGTGAGTGAGGAAGTTCTGTGAGGCTAAAAAAGAAAAGCTCGAGTAAGGTGCTGCCCAAATTTCCTTCTAGTTTAAGAAAGGAAAACTCTACTGATCAAATCATAAAGAATAATAAGGAATAATTAGATCACAGTCAAGGTAAGTAGTTTATCTTACCCTCTCTTTAAATGTACTACCAATGGTAGTGTACCTTTATTATGTTGCATGGTTATGTTAATTGTTATATTGCATTACATATTTAGAACACGTTTCTCTACAAGGGATCTCATGCATTATGTTTGTTCACGATTACGTTAAAATCAAGTTTTAATTAGGTGTAAGTTATGCTTCCAATCTAATCTTACGTTTATGTTAATGATTGATGTTGGATGCGACTCTGGCCCTACTGACTGCATGATCCGCTAATCATCAGATGGGTTAGTTTCCGCTTAAGTCCTAATCTTCCTATCAGGGCAGAGAAATTTATGCTTCCAGGGCTGGCAGGGCATGTATGGTTGCACCCCTCCAGGCCTAATCTTACGTTATGTTTATGCTAAGGACTAGCAGGGTATGTATGGTTGCACCCCTCTAGTCCAATATTACGTTTATGCTAATGGTTGATGTTGGATGCGACTCTGGCCCTACTGACTGCATGACCCGCTAATCATCAGATGGGTTAGTTTCGCTTAGGTCCTCATCTTCCTATCAGGGCGGAGAGATTTATGTTGGAAGCATAACCGACCACCACATGTTATTATATGTTTTCGGTCCCAATCATATATTTTCATGACATGTTGCTTGTGATTGTGTATTTGGTCACTACCCTACGTGAGAACTACTTACTGGGTCTATTATATACTCATCCTATATTTTTTACAGACTTTTTAGGTAAGGACACAGCGTAGATGGCAGAATTGGACATCGCTCAAATGGCCAACCATCAAACTCACTATTATAGGCACATGCATTTTGTACCACCGCGCTAATGTTTTACGGATCCTGGTGTTTTAATAAATAAACTTTTTATATAGATTTTCTATCTAATTAATAAAATTTAGATATGTTCTTTGAAATTTTCACCAAAACTCATCTCATGATAGAAAAGTCTAAGTATGCATGTCGTAGCGGTCAGATCATAATGTGTAAGGATCCGGTCGTTACAAGGGGTGTTCAAAAAACTCGATGACCTGAAAAAACTGATCGACCCAACCCAACCCATTCGGTTTAGGTTGGGTTATCAACTCATTTGGGTTAGGTTGGATTCAAATAAATGAAAATTTTATGGGTTGGGTTAGTTCATGATTTCACCTAATATAACCTAAACCAACCCGAATTTATTATTAATTGTAAAATATATTTTTTATTACTTATAACACAATTATTTATACATATATTGATTTTATTTTTATTTCATTCCAATATTTTTTTTAATAATTTGGTCTCTATGTTTTGGGTCTAGTTTCTATTTGGTTTCCATGTTTCAAAATGTTCCACATTTAGTCCTAAAAGTTTTGGGTCTGGTTTCAATTTAGTCTCTACGTTTCAAAATATAACAATTTTACCCTTGACATTTGATTTTGTTTCAATTTGGTTCCTAGATTTCAAGATTTTTACTTTTAACCTTGATCTTTTACTAAATACTCATTTTTTTTATCTATAATGTCTGTGTATAAAATAAATTTAAAACAGTTAATATAATTATTAATTAAGTTTCACTATTTTTCATCATATTTAAAATTTCACTTCATAGTTATTTCAAATTAATTAAGAGGCAGTGACCAATGATTGAGAGTGAGTATTTAATGAAATATTGAAATTGAACATGTAAAAGCTTGAGAGCTAGGGACCAAATTGAAATAAAACTCAAATCTTAAGGGTAAAATTGTAACATTTTGACACGGATTAAATTAAAAGTAAATTCAAAATTTAAGAATTAAATATGTAACATTTTTAAACTTGAGAATCAAATAGAAATTAGATCCATAGGGACCAAAAAGATATTTTTTCCCAAATTTAAAAAAAAAGTTATTTCACTTCAATTTTTTCCTTTCAAAATCTCAAATTTAAAATATTATTCATCTTCGTTTATTTCTCTTTTTAAAATCAACATTCATAAACTATTTTAAACTTTTTTGTTTTGAGTGATTTTGAAAATGACTAATTTTGAAAATGACGAAAAAAAAAAAAAAAAAAAAAAAAAATAAAAAAAAAAAAAAAAAAAAAAGAAAAAAAAAAAAAAAAAAAAAAAAAGAAAAGAAAAAAAAAAAAAAAAAAAAAAAAAAAAAAAAAAAAAAGAAAAAAAAAAAAAAAAAAAAAAAAAAAAAAGTGATTTTGACAATTTTAGTCACTCCCTTCTCTCTCTTAGTTTCATTCAAGGATCAATTTGCTAGTTTTGCACATAAATATTTAACACATTTCTTATTCACTACTTTTTTTTTAGAAGAAAAAAAGTTGTAGATAACTTCCTCAACGTATGTTATGATATTTGATCCTATTATTATTTGGTATATGGTATTCTATTGAACTATGGATTGTGTGTCATTCTTTAATTTTATTTTATATGATATATCGTTTATTACTTTTTTTTTAAACACTAACGTCATTTTTAGGTGAATGCTTTTATATATTGTCTTATATGATTTATTTTTTCTTTTGTATGTTTGATTTGATTTTTGATTGCCTTCCCTCTCTTGAAATTGATTTGATTTTATTTTTTCTTTTGTATGTTTGATTTGCCTGCCCCACCCCAATGAATATTGAAATTGAACGTGTAAAAGCTTGAGAGCTAGGGACCAAATTGAAATAAAACTCAAATCTTAAGGGTAAAATTGTAACATTTTGACACGGATTAAATTGAAAGTAAATTCAAAATTTAAGAATTAAATATGTAACATTTTTAAACTTGAGAATCAAATAGAAATTAGATCCATAGGGACCAAAAAGATATTTTTTCCCAAATTTAAAAAAAAAAAGTTATTTCACTTCAATTTTTTCCTTTCAAAATCTCAAATTTAAAATATTATTCATCTTCGTTTATTTCTCTTTTTAAAATAAACATTCATAAACTATTTTAAAATAAACATTCATTATAAAGATAATACTATGTGTAAAAATATAGTTTATTCCTATAATTTCTAAAAGTTAAAATTTAAATATTATAATATCATAGTCAAACTTTTCATTTAAATACTACAACATTTATGGCTTAAGATAGAAAGTCTTAAATGTTAAAACAATTTAGAAATGTATTAAAGTACGAAAAGGTTGAAATGTTAGAAAATAACTAACTTTTAATACCAGAATTTTTGTAAAAACTATATAGATATAATTATATAATATACCAAGAAGAAGTAATTATTATTATATAAATAAAACTTTTATGTAAACAGAATATGAGTTAACAACAACAAGAAGAAGAAGTAATTATTATTATATAAATATAATTATATAATATATTCATTGGGGTGGGAACGAGGTCGGGGACGAGGACGGGGAATATCCCATCCCCGTCCCCGTTTAGCCAATGGGGAAATAATTATCCCATTCCTCGTCTAATCGGGATTTTCCATCCCGTTCAGGGCGTGGACCTCGCGGGGTAAATGGACATCCCTAAGGAAGAGCATTGAAAAATTCAAAATTTACTCCAAATTATCACGTTGAACTTTAAATTTCATTAAGTTAGACTCATACGATATTTACCAAATCGTGATAAAATTTCATTGATGAATTAATTGTAATGAGTATGAATAGCAAATGTAATTGCATTTTTTTTTTATCTTGTTACTGTTATGGTTAGCTCTGAAGGTCAAACAGTAATGGTATCAGTAAAAGTGTCAAAATTCATACTTTTTCCTCTGGGACAATAATCATAACGATAACGGTAACGATACAACATAATTTCTAGACACAATTGAATTGAGCACACTCCATTTGTAAATCAGTTTGCATTTTTTATTACAGATTTGAAAGTAGGCCCCATGTGTGAGTATAGATGCTTAACACAAGTAAACAAACACCAAAAGATCAAAATTTTACATTATCATTGATTTATTATCTTTTCTCTTAGGTAGACATGAACTAAGTTGTAATTAATTTATATAATTTATTTGTTGTTATTTCGTGTTCGTTACTAATTAAAAAGTTGTTAGGGTTTTTGAGGTGTCACATCCCATTACTTTCATTAAATTAGACCTAGTTTCTTAGGTTGTCCAATATTTGTACCATGTCTGCGGCATCTTTTCATTTCTTTTTTTTAATATCAATTTACCCATTATTTATTTATTTATTTCTTGATTTCCAGTTAAAAACATAATGCTCTTTTGATCTCATTTTCTATTTTTTTTTTCAATTCTTCTTTTAAATTGCATTTTAGTTTGTCAAAGTATTTGTATAATATTAAATTTACTTTTAAGAATTTGAACTTTTGGATCCATCGATGATTATTTAAAATGATATCAAAATAGAAAGTCATGTATTCAAACTCTTTAAATGTTATTTCCTCCCAAATTAATATTCAAATTTCTAGGAAGTGTTAACGTATTTTTATATTAAAATTAGTTTCACCTAGGAGCTTAAGGTTTTAGGTCAATCGGTCATCTAATAAAATTTTTCTTTTTACTTAATTTTTTAATATACATTTGCCTATTATTTTCATTTTAATTTTTTATAAAAATTAGGTAAATTATATAATTTTAATTTTGTTTTTTTAATTTTTCCAGCACATATTTTTATATATTATTTTAATTTTTTGAAATTTGCTATATATATATATATGTTCCATCTTTTACACACTTATCGTTTTGCCAATTGGCTAATGTTTGCCCTTACGTCATCATTCTTTGTTTGTATTCAATTTTAGGGTTTTTCCATGTATAATCTATAATATCGTGGCCAAATTCACGCATAATTCGCGCTTCTGTCCACATCTCGCTCACTCTGCTCTTAAAATCTCGCCTTCTCCCGTTTTCTCGCCTAGGAATTTACTCTGATTTACTTTACTTCTTAATCTCGATCTTCTTTCCATCTCGATCCGCTTATCTCTTCCTCTCGCTCTTCCTCTCGCTCTCTCCAGCTCTCTCCAGCTTCTCGCTCCTCGCCTCCCGCTCCCATCGCTCGCTCCCGCGTCCCCGCCCCCCCCCTCTCTCCCCACCCCCCCCCCCCTTCGCTCGGTTCTCTCGCTCTCTCCCGCTCTCAGCTCGCTCTCTCGCAATCTCCCCCTCTCCCGCCGTCGCTCACACGCGCTCTCTTTCCGCTCGCAACAGCTCGCTCTCTACCCCCCGCCCCACTTTTTTTTTTTTTTTCGCTCCCCCCCCCCGCTCTCTTCCGCTCTCGCTCCGCTCTCTCCGCTCTCTCCCGCTCTCTTGCTCGCTCCACTCTCCCACTCTCGCTCTCTCCCGCTCTCGCTCGCTCTCTCGCTCTCTCCCGCTCCCGCTCCCGCTCTTTCCTACTGTCTCGCTAAGAATAGCTCTCTTTACTCTCGCTCTCTCCAACTTCCTTGCTACAATTCTCGCTCTATCCAATTTTCCTCCAATCTCGCTCTCTCCAGGGATCTCGCTCTCTCTACTCTCGCCAGCCTCAATCTTGCTAGCATCGCTCGCTGGGTTTCTCGCTCTCCGATTCTTTCTTCGATCGCGCAGCTCTCTTCTCAGAATCTCGTTTTCTCGCTGTTGTGGCTCTCGCTCTCTCCCACTTTCTCGCTCCCGCTGGATAATGAATAAATTTCCAATTTCAAATTTATTTATTTATTATTATTATTATTATTATTTATGAAAGCTTAGAGATCAAATTGAACAAACTAAAAAATTTAAAGACTAAAATAAATATTTTGACTGTACATAGACCAAAATATTGTAAACTTGAAAAGTGACGAGGCTATTGTAAGGGAAATTTTTCATATTATTATTGATTTGAAAAGAAGTTTTGAAAATGGAACTGAAAAAAGAACAAGTTTTTGACCAAAGTCAATAATAATTAAAATTACTTGACCACCCGTTTTATTAGATCAAATTATTATTATTACATCACCACAGCACTACAGAAGAGTGCAACGGATATATGGCCGGCTTTATAAAAGGCAGAGAAGTTCCTCTTCTTCCTTCTTCGATTAAAGCAGGTAGCCGCCGACTCTTCTTCTTCTTCTTCTTCTCCTCTTCTTCCTTCTTCAATTAAAGCAGGTAACCGACCCTTCTTCTTCCCCTGGTTAATTTTCTTTTTTCTTGTGATTTAGGGTTTTTTCATATCATCATCTAATGTTGAACTAATTCTCTAATTAGGTATGCTTTCTCTTCTGTCCCTTTCCCTTTTTCAGAGATGAAATTTTCCTCTGTTTGGGGATTAGAAATTATCGAGAATGTGAAATAGTAGGGGTTTTAAATTACGAACCCTAGTGTTTTCCCTTTCGGTCTTTTCTGAAATTAAATTTCCCCTATGCGTTCTGTTTCTAAGCTTTACACACCAGGATGATTTTCGCCTGAATGAAATAGTAGGGGTTTTTGTTCTGTGTTTGATTGAGTGACAGATAACCGAGAAGAAACCCGGCCCCTACATGGGCCATATTTATGTAGGTAGTGGTGGGTGGGTGGGGTTATGTTGAAGTTTCTTCCCACATTACAAACCATGTCGTAGGGATCTTAGTGAAATGGAAGTGTGTAACATGGGCCATATGCAGAGTGGAGCAGACATGCGATGACTTTAAGCCAATAATTAAAAAACAGTTTAATCAACTTGGAAGAGAGGTTTAGCAGTTGAAGAAGCCAAATCCCCCACATGACCATCGAGGTAGGCGGAAAAGTTTTCCACATGGTGTCATGATGTAAGGTTTGTGTCATAATACACAAATAACTTATAAATTCTTCAGTCATAACAGAGCACACAAAGCATGATGTAAGGTTGTTTATTTGTACCTTTACTTTTCTCCTTTTCTTTCTTTTTGATGGTTGGTTGAGTCTTTGGTTTTGAATATTAAGAATGTATGTAAAAGAATTAACAACTTGAGCCTTTTCAATTTAGTATTTACTGCTAGCTTAACATGGAATAATGTAGAAAATGTCATGTAAAGGATCAAACCAAATCAAATAGATAGGAAAAGTGGATGTTGTTGCTAATCTGGACAATTGATTCACTTTTGCTGATTTTGGATCTGAGGTTTAATGGGCAAAACAGATAGTAAGATGAAACTTATTGCATGATGATTGGGCTTCCTACTTCCATTCTAAACTTTCTGACTTTGTTTTACCTGGAAAATACTTCTCATTGAGATATAAAGATAGACGGGGGTACCTAAGTTAATATGGCGAAAAGAATGCTATTAATTTGTTCTTTGTGAGACATTCTTTTAGTTTTATTTTATTTTGTACCCATTGTTAATTTTATTGCACTCTCTCTCTTTATTGTCCCTCTTTTATCGACATTTATGTGATGTTGTTTTAGTTTATTTTGTTCGTTGTAGGTACATTACTTTTTTAATGTTGTGTTGTTTGTTCAAGTTTTATGTATTTTTTCTCTTTTCTATTTCATCGACTTTATGTCTCTTTTAATTCATTACTCTTTAGTTTTACTTTTTGTATATTATTTTTATAATCAATATTAATTTGTTAGTTTTGTAGGGAATATTTAATGCATTTCTTGGTTGACTACTTTGGATAACACTTTTTGTATGGTAAGAGAAGGGTAGTAATAGGTAACCAAGTTTTCTTCTTCTTCTTCGTTAGTGTTAATTAATCGCTTTAATTGCCTTCTTCTTCTTTGTTAATCTTCTGGTTAGTTTTATTCTTCCTTGTGGTTTAGGGTTTTTTCTATTGGCCTTTACATCTTCATGATCATCATCTAGAAGCTAGCAATTTGTGTGACAAATGGTTAGTTATTAATTTTATTCCTCAATTACTTTTTAATTATGGACTAATTAGTTTTCTAATGTTGAACTAATTCTCTACTTAGGCATACTTTGTGGAAGCCTAATTATGTGCACGAAATTACTAAACCTTGTTTATTATGATTCTAATTACTTTTAGGGTTTTCCAATTTCAGATTAAATATTATTGGCCTTTTTGGACCAAGGTGGGATTCATACACAAACAAACCCCAATTCTCAACTTCTGCCACATCATGTTTTTTTCTATTTCATTCTAATATATTCTGAAATTTGCTCAAGTTTTGCAAGTTTTGTAAAAACTCTTAGTCAAAATATTTTCTCATGTTTTGGAAGAAGTTGTTTCTTAAAAAGTTTCAAAATTTTCCTACCAAAACATTTTCTCAAACGTTTTTCTTCCTTTTATTTCAGAAAGTCCCCTTCAAATTATCTTTTCAAACTTTTTTCTCAAACCTTTTTCTTTTTAACTTCCCGTGTTAAAAAATTCAGCTAAAAATTTTAGGAAAAATATTCTTTTGGTCTCTATGTGTTGGGTCTAGTTTCTATTTGGTCCCCATGTTTCAAAATGTTCCACATTTCGTCATAAAGTTTTGGGTTTGGTTTCAATTTAGTCTCTAGGTTTCTAAATATAACAATTTTACCCTTGACATTTGAGTTTGTTTCAATTTGGTTTCTATATTTCAAGATTTTTACTTTTAACCACGATCTTTTACTAAATACTCATTTTGTTGTCCATAGTGTCTTTGTATAACATAAATTTAAAATTATTAATATAATTATAACTAATTAAGTTTCACTATTTCTCATCATATTTAAAATTTCACTTCATAGTTATTTCAAATTAATTAAGAGACAGTGTGACCAATGATTGGGAGTGAGTATTTAATGAAATATTGAAATTGAACGTGTAAAAGCTTGAGAGCTAAGGACCAAATTGAAATAAAGTTCAAATCTTAAGGGTAAAATTGTAACATTTTGACACGGAATTAAATTGAGACTAAATTCAAAATTTAAGAATTAAATGTGTAACATTTTTTAAACTTGAGAATCAAATAGAAATTAGATCCATAGGGACCAAAAAGATAAGTTTCCCAAAATTTTAAAAAAAGTTATTTTCACTTCAATTTTTTCTTTCAAGATGCCAAATTTAAAATATTATTCCTCTTCGTTTATTTCTCATTTTAAAGAAAACATTCCTACACTATTTTCGAAATATTTTCTGACAAGTCTCTTCAAATTTGTTTTCAAAATATTTTGTTTCAAGATCACTTTCAATTTTTTTTTGTTTTGAGGGATTTTCAAAATGACGAGAGTGATTTTGAAAATGACGAAAGTGATTTGGACAATTTTAATCACTCCCTACTCTCTCTTAATCATCTCAGGTATGGATCAGTTTGCTAGTTTTGCACATAAATATTTAACACATTTCTTGTTCACTACTTTTCTTTTAGGGAAAAAAAAAAAAAAAAAGCTGTAGATAACTTCCTCAACGTATGTTCTGATGTTTGATCCTATTATTATTTGGTACATGTTATATTCTAATGAACTATGGATTGTGTGTCATTCTTTAATTTCACTTTATATGATATATCGGTTTGTTACTTTTTTTTTTTTTTTATACACTAACGTCATTTTTAGGTGAATGCTTTTATATATTGTCTTACATGTTTTATTTTTTTTCTTTCGTACGTTTGATTTGATTTTATTAGCCTTCTGTCTTTGTTGTCTCTCTTTCATCGATATTTATGTGAAGTTGTTTTAGTTTATTTTGCTTTCTGTATGTTAGTTTTGTACAAAATATTTAATGCATTTCTTGTTGTTGACTACTTTGGATAACACTTCTTTGATGGTAAGAGATGGGTTGATTTATTTTTCTATTATCAGAGCTGAATTCTATTATTGATTGTATTTTGTGTGTCATTTATTTTAGGGTTAAATGACAAATCTGCTAATAATATTTACAAGTAATAGCAAAATATCAGAGTCTATATGCGCTAGATCACGATGGACCACTATCTGACAAATACTGGTCTATCACGATCTAACATAGATAGATAGTGAAATTTTGCTATATTCGTAATTACTTTGGTTGGTTTTTGTATATTTGAAAACAAAATTAATTATATTTATTTTTTAAAATCAAATGTAGAATTATGCTGAAAATATTAACAAATAATAGCAAAATATCACCGTCTATCTGTGATAGATCGCTATAGACTATTATCTGACAGATATTAGTTTATCGCGATCTATCGCGGTCTCTCGCAGATAGACAGTGAAAATTTGTTATATTTGTAAATATTTTGTTTCATTTTTCTATATTTGAAAACGCCATTTATTTTATTTATGTTTTAAATCAAATGTAGATTTTCTTTATAATTTGGGGTGAAAAAGTTATACCTTTTTTTTCTCTATCTATTTTGTGACGGTTTTAGTTCCATCGTATTTGGTACATTAGATTTTGACGACTGCTTGTCCTGTATGTTTTCTTTTTTCTTCGGTGTTTTGATTTTATTTGACAGATTGTAGATTATTTTTCTGTCTTTAGTTCTAGTTTTGTTTTTTTGTGGTTTTTATTTTCCTTTATTTTTATATTTATTTGGTTATATTTTAGAATTAATTTTTCTTTTTAATGAATGGTTCAATTATTTCTTCATCCTCTCTTGTCTAATTTAATTTGATTTTTACTTATTTTTTATTTTATAGGATTTATTTTCGTAAATTGTTTTTCTACTTTTGCACCATGGGTTTTTGTTTTCTCAGATTTTTTTTTCTTTTCAATGAAATGTTCAATTCTTTCATCTAGAATTTATTTTGATACATTGTTCTTCTTCTATTTGCACTATGGGTTCTAATTTTGTGACCCTTTCTCTATTAAATTCCACAAAACTGTCAAAAATGATTATACTTATTTGGTCCTATTTTATTTATTTTTGCACCAAATGTTGAATTATTTTCACGGTGGTTGGTTTAATTTGTTCTTTGTGAGACATTCTTTTAGTTTTATTTTATTTTGTACCCATTGTTAATTTTATTGCGCTCTCTCTCTTTATTGTCCCTCTTTTATCGACATTTATGTGATGTTGTTTTAGTTTATTTTGTTCGTTGTAGGTACATTACTTTTCTAATGCTGTGTTATTTGTTCAAGTTTTATGTATTTTTTTCTCTTTTCTATTTCATCGATTTTATGTCTCTTTTAATTTATTACTCTTTAGTTTTAGTTTTTGTATATTATTTTTGTAAACAATATTAATTTGTTAGTTTTGTAAGGAATATTTAATGCATTTCTTGGTTGACTACTTTGGATAACACTTTTTGTATGGTAAGAGAAGGGTGGTAATAGGTAACCAAGTTTTCTTCTTCTTCTTCTTCGTCAGTGTTAATTAATCGCTTTAATTACCTTCTTCTTCTTTGTTAATCTTCTGGTTAGTTTTATTCTTCCTTGTGGTTTAGGATTTTTTCTATTGGCCTTTTTTACATCTTCATGATCATCATCATCTAGAAGCTAGCAATTTGAGTGAGAAATGGTTAGTTTTTAATTTTATTCCTCAATTACTTTTTAATTATGGACTAATTAGTTTTCTAATGTTGAACTAATTCTCTAATTAGGCATACTTTGTAGAAGCCAAATTACAGAACAAATTAAGGAACATCACATATATCTAATCTAGGTTTGTATGAAGTGTGCGTAATTATGTGCACGAAATTACAAGACCTTGTTTATTATGATCATAATTACTTTTAGGGTTTTCTAATTTCAGATTAAATATTATTGGGCTTTTTGGACCAAGGTGGGATTCATGCACAAACAAACCCCAATTCTCAACTTCTGCTACATCAGGTTTTTTTCTATTTCGTTCTTCTTTTTTCAATATATTCTGGAATTTGCTCAAGTTTTGCAAGTTTCGTAAAAACTCTTAGTCAAAATATTTTCTCAAGTTTTGGAAGAAGTTGTTTCTTTAAAAGTTTCAAAATTTTCTTACCAAAACATTTTCTCAAACGTTTTTCTTCCTTTTATTTCAAAAAGTCCCCTTCAAATTATCTTTTCAAACTTTTTTCTCAAACCTTTTTCTCTTTAACTTCTCGTATTAAAAAATTCTGCTAAAAATTTTAGGAAAAATATTCTTTTGGTTTATATGTGGTTGGTCTAGTTTCTATTTGGTCCCCATGTTTCAAAATGTTCCACATTTCGTCATAAAGTTTTGGGTGTGGTTTCAATTGTGTCTCTAGGTTTATAAATATAACAATTTTACCCTTGACATTTGAGTTTGTTTCGATTTGGTTTCTATATTTCAAGATCTTCACTTTTAACCACGATCTTTTACTAAATACTCATTCTGTTGTCCATAGTGTCTTTGTATAACATAAATTTAAAATTATTAATATAATTATAATCAATTAAGCTTCACTATTTTTCACCATATTTAAAATTTCACTCCATAGTTATTTCAAATTAATTAAGAGACAGTGACCAATGATTGGGAGTGAGTATTTAATGAAATGTTGAAATTGAACGTGTAAAAGCTTGAGAGCTAGGGACCAAATTGAAATAAAGTTCAAACCTTAAGGGTAAAATTGTAACATTTTGACACGGGATTAAATTGAAACTAAATTCAAAATTTAACAATTAAATGTGTAACATCTTTTAAACTTGAGAGTCGAATAGAAATTAGATCCATAGGGACCAAAAAGATATTTTTCCCAAAATTTTAAAAAAAGTTATTTTCACTTCAATTTTTTCTTTCAAGATGCCAAATTTAAAATATTATTCCTCTTCGTTTATTTCTCATTTTAAAGAAAATATTCCTAAACTATTTTCAAAATATTTTCTGACAAGTCTCTTCAAATTAATTTTCAAAATATTTTGTTTCAAGATCACTTTCAATTTTTTTTTGTTTCGAGGGATTTTCAAAATGACGAGAGTGATTTTGAAAATGACGAAGGTGATTTGGACAATTTTAATCACTCCCTACTCTCTCTTAATCATCTCAGGTATGGATCAGTTTGCTAGTTTTGCACATAAATATTTAACACATTTCTTGTTCACTACTTTTCTTTTAGGGAAAAAAAAAAAAAGCTGTAGATAACTTCCTCAACGTATGTTATGATATTTTGAATCCTATATTATTTGGTACATTTATATTCCCTAATGACTATGGATTGTGTTGTCAATTCTTTAATTTCACTTATATGATATTTCGGTTTGTTTTACTTTTTTTTTTGTTATAAAACGACTTATTTGGGTAGGTATGATTTGTTAATTGTTGGATGTAATGGTTTATTTTGTTTCTTTCGTAAGTTTTGAGTGATGTTATTATGCAAGGCTACGGAGGGGGGTCATGCAGCGGGAGCTTTTTTCTTATGTGAGTTGTGTTTTTTTGTTTAACTACTTTTAGTTATGTTAGTTTTGTACAAAATATTTAATGCATTTCTTGTTGACTACTTTGGATAACACTTCTTGGATGGTAAGAGAAGGGTTGATTTATTTTTCTATTATCAGAGCTGAATTCTATTATTGATTG
>NW_028325949.1:0-31208 GCF_027475165.1 Benincasa hispida | reverse complement strand
TATTTATGTCCTCTTATGTCCTCTTATGTCCTCTCAAGAGCTCGTAAAGTGTTTTAAAAATACTTTTCGAGAGAACTATGTTCAAAATATACACTGCAGTCCCAACTGCGTGTCCCCAAAAAGAATTTGGTAACTGAGTGTAACTCATCATGGAACGAACCATGTTCAACAAGGTTCTGTTTATCCTCTCTGCCACAACTTTCTGCTGAGGTGTGTCAGGGGCTATGAGTTGAGACTGAATTCCATTTCTATCAAATAGTTCTGAAATTATATGTCCATATACTAACCACCTCAATCCGATCAAAGCGTTTTAATCTTTTTATCTAATTGGTTTTCAACCTCAGCCTTATACTCTTTGAACTTTTCAAAAGTTTCAGACTTTTGGTGTATTAGGTAAACATGCCCATACCTTGAATAATCATCTATAAAAGTAATGAAATATTCATACCCTCCTCTTGCTCTAACATTTAGAGGCCCACAAAGGTCTGAATGAATCAGTTCTAGGGGTTCTTTGGTTCTAAGACCTTTTCCAAAAAAGATCTTTTTGTCATTTTACCCTCAAGACAGGACTCACATGGTGGTAATGAACTGTCTTCTAACTTGTTTAAAAGACCGTTCTTAACCAATCTCTCAATCCTGTTGAGATTTATGTGACCCAGTCTCAAGTACCAAAGATAGGCATGTAGAGAAATCTTCCTTTTCTTATGAGTCCCAATAGTTTTAAACATCTCTATGTTCAAAACAGCTTTGACCTTAGTTGGTTTTAACATGTACAAGTTATTTTTTAATTTTGTAGAGAAAATTTGTTTATTACCCATTTTGATGAACATTTCACCACTTTCGAAATAACCTTTATAATTTTGCTCTAGCAAACAAGAGATAGATATTAGATTCCTTTTCATAGAAGGAATATAATATACATTTTTTAAATAAATGTACTTATCTCCTATAAATAACTTCATATCTCCCACTACTTTGGCTGAAACAATCTCCCTGGTCCCTATCTTAAAGATTGTTTCACCTTCTGTCAACTGTCTCTAGGAACTTGTTTCCTATGAGATAGTACATACATGACTAGCGGCACCTGAATCAATTATCCAGATTTTATCATTTTCTACTAAACATGCTTCGATACCAAGTAAATGATATTTATCTTGTTGTTCGAATTAAACATTCTCATCCACATGATTCATAATTTCAGATGAGTTGGGAGATAGAGGATACTTCTGTTAAAACTCTTTTGGTATAATCAACCGCTAGTAATTTATTTGTTGATTTGATTTTACTGTTATGTACATCGGAAGCGAGTATTACAAAATTCGACATGTTGATAAAATTCAAACAAATTCTAATTAGAAAATTGTAATTAAATCCAAAATCAAATTTTAGAAAAGGTAATAATGTACCCATAACCATTATTTATTTGCAACAATATTTTAGTGAGTCAGAATATGTGCTACCGAAGGGCAGTCATATACTCCTTCGCTAAAACAAACAATTTTGACCAAACACTATCCCCAGAATAACTCTTATTCCTATTAGTCGTTCATTTATCGTTTTCAGTCAAGATCTTTACTAAGAACTAAGTAATTCTTGTAAGTGTGACCCGCCATGTTCAGATCCTATACGACGGTATGAATTTGCCTCCGAAATAGAAGACAACATCTAGAACGGAACTATAAGACCCTACACTTTTTACAAAATCTTGTGTTGTTCCGAATCCTATGTTACAATCCTCCGAAGGGATAGCCGTTGCTAAACGACTAGCAAAAGGCCACCTAAAGAAAACAAGCAAGCGCAACATAGGAATCTCACAATTCAGACTAATGGAGGAGACCATAGGATATATTGACACATATCCTCCACCTACTTGCTATGAACTACTTCCTCCCTTTACCTTGATATTGACTCATACAAAACACTTTCCGAATGGAGGACACTTCCAGGGTGACATGAAGCGTCATAGAATCTCATGGTGTAAACTATGTGGAGACGTGGCAGTTGAAATCTATATATCGTATAATAGACTTATATTTGAACAACTTCCTCTTATTCACCAAAATCTAGATTTAAGCTAAAAAATACTTTTCGAATGGAGGTCACTTCCAGGGTGACACGAAGTACCGCTTAAATTTGGATTGTGAACTCTTAGAGATGTGAGAGCTAAAAATAATGTATCGTATATGTTATTAATCTCCCACTGAAGTTTTCTAATAACTCTATCATATAGAAGTTATTAAAGTGCCACTAAATTGTTCTATTTTGGATAGATTTATACTTAGGTTTTTTTGGCTAATAAAACAACCCTAAGTCTATGTGGTTTATCCAAGTATAACTCTTATAATGGATTTTAACCTACGATGTCTAGGTGATAAACATTTTATTACTTCACATCACTCACGTATGCTCATAAAACCGTTTACTGATGCGTTGTAAATTTGATGAAATAATGGATGAGATTGCGGTGATGAATTATGCGTTGCACATGCAAGTTTTCCTAGTAAAACCCAAGTATAAATCTTACTAGGTTTCTTCGTAAGTTCAGGGTCGAACATAGGGACTACTAAGATACTATGCGTTAGTACATTTTAATTCTTTTGCGATGGAAAAAACAAATAAGTTTGGTTGGTGTTTTGTTTAAGTATAAATTCTATGCGACGAAATTGAGTAAAGAGTTGATGACAGTGAAAGTTACAATGAGTATGCAGGGAACGGATTGAGAAGGGACTTAGCTAACACTTCCTAAGATTCCATTCAAGTTATGCAATCATGCTACACACACACAACAACATGTCATCTCTCAATGCAAATCTATAGTTCCGATTTCTAGGACGCATTCGATGTATACGATAATATCGATAGGACTTATGTCTAAGCTTCTGTTCTTGTTTATGTGATGATGAATGATACATATATACACAAGGTGACTGCATACTATCATATTCTATTTCTAGGGTGCATGTGATGCATAATAGCAAACATAACTTATCTCTAAGTTTCTATCTCTTGCTTATGTGGTTCTAATCTGACTCTCTCAAGCCTAGATTCTAACTTGACTCTCTCAAGTCTAGGTTCTTTCTTTAGACTACTTTCTTAAGTATCTCTAAAGGGTGAAGGACGTATACATAAGACAAGATGACCACATAAAGTGAAGATCTTAGGTCATGGTAGCTAATTACTTCTCAGCCCATTTGGAAATTTAGCTACTCATGCGAAATGTGGAGATTAAACAGATGTTGAAATGAGAATTCCATTTCATAAATAAAGTCAGAATACAAAACAACAAGGGAAAGTAGGGATAAGAAGCGCAGTAGCAATGTTTTGCTTCCAGAGGCTTTTACATTGTCTTTTTTACTCTACTCTGTCCAGAAGAATATCCTTGCTTTCGCAAGTGTCGGCCCTCTCTCCGTTTATAGCGCCTCCCAACCGTCTTTCGAGCTATCCAGGAGTGATCTACCGAAATCTTCTTCTTTTCGCTCGCCTCCGCTTTTTAAGTATAAGAATTACAGCCTAACGACTATCTATTTATATATGATCTATCTTCTATGTATATGGCGAACTATGTCAAACTCGAATCCTTTTAACGATGGTGGCCTTTGGTATTTATAGAGCTCAAGGTGAAGAAGCTTTTCTCTCAAATGATTGCAATGATGGGCGGCCATTAAATCTTCTGTCTGATGCGTCGATTAATGGTCACTAAAAAGCAGAATGTACTTGCTACATTGTGTCGTTAACGTCTTGTCAACTAAATTTGGATTCGACCATCATCATTTTTCCATCCCATCATGATTTATTATGCTTTCACCTTGATGCACCGTCTTTATACGGCCACCTGCTTGAGCAAATTCTCGCTTGCGCATACGATCGCATGGCTTTGTGGTCGCAATCTTTTAATGCGCGGGGTCGCCGAATTCCTTGGATCACAACTTCACTTGCTCCAACGCATTTTTCCTGCACAAAATAAGTAAATTAGCTGCTTTAATGTGAGGGCGCATGTGATCGCAATATTCTCAGTTTAAGGCTTTTGGACACGATTTTGTGTATTTTTATCATTGCATTACCCCATTGTTTTATATCTTTGCACTGTAATAACGTGCATTTCTGCCCGTTATCACACCCCCAAATTTAAAACAATGCTTGTCCTCAAGCATAAAGTACAGATTTTCTTTAGAAAGCTAATCGCCTTCTCCTTACCTAGATTTCTCGAGGTACCTTATTCAAATCTTATGAACCAAAATCTTCTTAATTTCTATTTGGTCTCTTCCTAAAATATTTCTAATACGAGTTTATCCTCGGGCAGATTAGATATTCTTTTTGTGACCTTGCGTTGATCCAAGTGCCTTGCCTTCGTTTTGGCTTGCTCCCACGAGTGTCATGCGATCATCCACTACAAGCAAGGCACTCTTTCTCAGTCTAAACTCATGCCCATTTGGCAGTAAAGTTACGATCACTTTATTTATGCGTTGATCAAGATTCCTACCTTCGTTTTGGATTGCCCTCACAGGTGTCATGCGGACATCCAACTACGAGTAGGATCCGATCACAACGTTATGACTTTTTTCTTAATGTCTAAAAGTAGCAAGGTTGAAAATAAATATCAGCACCCCTAAATTTAAATGTATCAATGTCCTTATTGCTGATAGACTGAAATGATTCATGCGATGCTCTTAGAAAGCTTCGTAAAAATCATTTTGAAAGAAAGTTAGTGGACCACTAACTTCTAGAAATATTTCATGAATTGACTGTCCTGACATTAAGTTGATTCTAGTACATGCGACGAGAAATAGAGGCATGGGTTTCATCATTGAAATCATAATTGGTACGGAAAAAAATGCGATGACTAACTAGAGTAATCAACATTTAATGATTGCGCCAACTAACGAGGATGCGATGATAAAATTATCAATGTAAAAAATGAGATGCGATAATGCAAAATTTGGAATAAACTGTCACATAACCTCCCAGATTACCCTTCTTAATCCAGAAGTGAGTGTGACGACAGTAGTTACCAACCCTTTTGTGGCACTTACTGCCTAACTAACATCTTTAACCTGCTTAGATCCCTGGAATACATATATAACATTCACCAAACTAATGAAACTTTAAAAAAAATAACCTCAGAACACCAGGGATCAACAACAACATAATTACTTCATATCAACACATACAGTGTTCAGCGGTCCCAATATACTTTACTAGTCCCTAATATGAGCAACACATATGTACTAAAATTTACAGAGTAAACACCTAAAACTTCTTTCTAGACTTTGGACTTTTAACTGAAGTCCTTGAGTGGCAGAGTAGGATGACAGCTAACCTCTAGGGAGATGACCACTACATGGAAAAGAAAAACATTTGAAAGAATGAGCTACTCGCCCAGTGAGTGACAATAAAAACATAAATCTCATGCTTAAAATGAAAGCTCGAAAACATAATACTCGAACTAAAATATGCCAAGCAAACGTGAACATAAAACTTTTAAAACCATTGTATCTGACGCCTGAATCTTAGTTGAGAATGAACTTCCATCGCTCTAATTCCCAACGCCAAGCCATGGCCAGATGAGACCCCTACTTCGATCTCTTCATACTGAACTATGGCTAGGAGAGACCTTTACATCGATCTCTTTAAGTCTACCGATGGGCATCTCAAGCATCTTCCTCTAAACATAAACATTGATAACTACTCTTTAACACCATTAAACATCATTATTCTCTAGTGGAGAACGAGCATACATCGCTCTAGCTCCCAACGTCTATTGCCGGCCAAGAGACCCATACTTCAGCCTCCCTTTTCTGGTATATGGCCTAGGAGACCCATACTTCGGCCTCTCATTCAAAACGACCTACATGCACGTGGAGTTTTTTAAGTACCGTCAACACCTTAGTTACATTTACTCAGATACCTTCCTTACCTTCAGTATCCGGCTCACTTAAGCTGTCATGTGCTCGAAGTGCATTAAAAAGAATAGTTTTCAAATATAGCTTAGAAATCTCTTTAAGATACCTTCCCTACCTTCAGTATCCCTTTTCATTGTATTTAGGAATACCAACGCATATACTTTGAAAATCTTATGTATTTAAAACATAGTACATCAAGCTTCATTCAACCTTAGCTATAATCCTAACGTATGCGTCATACTTTGTAAAATAAGTTGGCTTAAATCTTGTTGAACTAGCTTGTAAAAACCATTAGCATGCGTTAGACATGGAAAACATACTTGGAAAATTCATACATTAGTAAACATCATGCGTTGGTCATGCTTTCAATCATAGAAATAAGTTGCTTGCAATCACATAAAACTTAGCATGAGAATAACTTTGCAAAGCATAAACTTTATCATTTAGAAATATTAGTCACTCACAGCTCGTCGGGGCTCTTAAACGGTTTATATGCATTTCCTAGCTCTTCTTGGTCTGAAAGAACATAATCCCCAATTAGATTCTTTAGAATTCTCAGCAAAATGCTTTAGGTAGCTCGCTTACTAAAGAAACTTTCACCAAAAAAACAACATTACTAGTAAGATGATCATCATGAGCGAGATCATCCTCATCAGTGAAACTTACAACTTCCAGCAAGATTTGTCAATTTCCAGTGAGATTTGTGACTTTTCCAGCGAGATTTGTGACTTTTAGCGAGATTTGCATCCTTAGCGAAATCCTCCTCTTCCTTTACTCACTCTCGCTCTCGCACATTTTCTTATCTCTCGCTCACTCTCGCTTATTTTCTTATCTCTCGCTCACTCTCGCTCATTTTCTTATCTCTCGCTCGCTCTTGCTCACTATGGTGAGTTGCCTGCTTAATCTTCTCAAGCAGCTGCCTGCTTACGCATGGATTCCTTGTTCCAACTTCAAAAATCCAGACTTCTTTTTAAGAAATTTTCTTCTACAAACTTGTTTAGAATTGAGTTACTTTCTTACCTTAAAATGTCGACCCTAAATTCCTTGTAATTTGGCTTGGAGCTTCCAATCTTCACTTCGAGCCCTGATTAATCCGAGAATCTGCCCCTTCTGCAAATTCTTCACTTTTTGTTATTCTCCGTGTTGGATCTTTCTTCGAAAAACAACCTCAAAAACTAGATTCTCCCAGCTTTCAAACTGTACCGATCTTAATTTGCTCAAATCATTTTACAAAACCGAGCTTCTAAAGTTTCTCTCCCTTTTATACTTCCTTCTGCCTCCCCTGTTCAAGGGTTAAATTGCCACCTCATCCAGCACTTAGTGCTTCTGGCCAATTCCCATTAGTAAGTTTCTTTAATTAATTTATTTTTTCTTCCCTTCCCTCATAACCCATGTTAGGCTTTCGCCTCATAATATAAATTTAGCGTGTATCACATACTTCATCGTCTAACGCCCAACGCCTATCATCTAGTATTCAACATCTATCGTCTAGCATTCAACGTCTATCGTCTAACGCTTGTCGTGCAGCTCATCGTCTAACGCTGATGCTGATCGTGCAGTGCCAACGCCCCATCGCTTGATCTATCGTCTAACGTATAGTGTTATCATTTAGCGAGATCCTTCGTATCGTCTAGCGCCTAACGCCTATCGTCTAGGTCAATCGTTTACTAAACGATCTCGCTCCCAACGATCTTGCTGATCTCGCTCTAAACGATCTCGCGCATAGCCTATCGCTTAGCTACTGGGAGCATCGTTTACCTCCGTGCAATTACTACACGATCGCCCAGCGCCCGCCTACATGATCGCCTACCTCATCGTGTAGTGTCGTTCACTTACTAGATGATCGCATACCCAATCGTATAGTGTCACTCATCTGTTGCACAATCGTCTAGCGCCTTCGCTCGCACACACTTGAGGTTGCCGCAAGCTTATCAACGCATCATGGCTTTCAACTCATGCGTTCATCCTTAGTACCAACACATAGTTTACCCTTGCCTTTAACACTTAACCTCTACAAGCCTTGGTTGCTACACACGTAACCCCATGCGTCCACACTTCTCCATCAACACATGCCTACACTTTGCTTCCATACTTAAGCCAATTTTCACTTGTTATATTATCTAAAACTCATCCTTCACTAAGTATTTCTAACACTTAGAATTTTCTTCCTCCATCTGCCTACTTTCTTTATCTTCTTTCATAATTTTACTTAACACGCTTGTTACTCACTTATGTAGGAAAAGTGGAGTACGGGGTTTACATAAACAAAGTCAAAGAAAGATACAACCCCCAAATTTGCCATGTTGCCCGCATCATCTGTGATAGCATCCTTCTTTGCGGCGAGCTGATTTCATCAATTGCGATGGGCTGAACGAACTGGTCGTGTGTTTCAGTTATTGCATAGCTTCCACCACAATCGTTTACCACGATCATTGCTAAAAAAAATCGAGAGGGTCAAAAATATAAAAGACAAAGCTATTTTATTTATTTATTTATTTTTTTTTTTTGATATGATGGTGTAACAAGGATATAAAAAGATAAAGTGAGTTCATGAAACAAAGGTGTGAAAAGGATACTTCAAAAAAATTCCATCCCTGATGAGTTTGTATCACATACTATTGCAGGGACTGCTCATTTCTTCCTCAGTCAGGAATTCCTCAAGTCCATGGAGGTTTTCTCATGATGCAAGTCTCCTCCATGATATATCTTGACTCTTTGCCCGTTGACTTCGAATGCGTTGGTCCCGTCCTCATTGGTTAACTCAACCGCTCCATGCGGGAATACCTCTTTGATTATAAATGGACTGGACCATCGTCACTTTAATTTTCTGGGAAAAAGTCGCAGCCGAGATTTGTATACAAAAAAAAAAAAAACAAAATTAAAGTACATCCACAATAAATTTAATGGGTTAAAATCCAACAATACCTTACATTTATAATATAAATATATCATTATAGCTACACATTAGACTCATTTTAACTAAGATGAAGGTGTACATTGAGATAAAACCTAAGATTCAGGATCGACCCAAGGTCAAGGTTGAACCAACTTCTTCATGATCCAATCCGATTCTTTTTTTTTTTTTTAAAAAAAAATGGATTTTCTAGATTAATCTAGAATAAATACATCATTATAATGAACTTTATTAAAGGTAAGTTCACCATAAACCAAAAATCCTAATCTAATATAGTTGACAAGCACCACATTAATGTGAAGTTATTGTCGGTTTATAGACACGTGAATTACAATTCACCATGAGACATATATAGGTCAAGGTAGCTTTTTTCTATCCAAATTTTGCTATCGACAATTATTGTTATCCAAAATTTTATATTATTGAAATTAATGGGTTTATGAAAAACTTTATACTATTTTTTTTTTGGGAGGGTTAAAATTAGTGAGTGAAAAAATGTAAGTCAAATCAAAGGTAAAAAGCTAGAACACATTTCTTTAAGTTTAGAATCAAATTTGATAAAATTGAAACTTTATGATCCAAATGGATAAGATATTAAAAGTTCATGTTAATTTTTTTTCTTTTATTAAAAGTAAACTAAAGATAAAAACTAAAATATATTGATTTTCGAAGTTTAAATACTATAATGTTGATCTTTTGTAAATTCATTAATTCATATAAAAAAAGAACACGACAAATTACATAAACTATGCTCAAACTGTAAAAACTAAACTCTCAAAAAATTTCAATATATAAAAATGGATATTTTCTTCTCAATCTCATTTATTATATTCTCTCTCCTCTCTCTCTCTCTCATGCTTCCCCTCTCTATTTCTCTACTTTTTCTCTCTCCCCATCTTCCCCCTCTAGCTACTTTCTCTACTTTGATCATTTCATCTAATAATGTGCCTTTAAGAATCAATAACATATGTAATATATAAAATTAGAGATGTCCATTTTTTTTTCGTGAGAACCCATCTCATGGAAAAATGGTAGAAAATAATTTTTTCGTGAGCTAAACGGAGATGAGAAATACACCCGTCATCCCGATTTCCCACTTCGTTTATTTTTCATTATTATTTTTAAAACATCGTATATATAATGTATTTAAAATTTTATGTAGGAATGATTAAATAAATATAATATGAAATTTTATTTTATTTTATTTAGGAAGAATTAATAAAAAAAAAATTAATGGGGATTTATAGTGAAAGACTAACCATTTAACTTGCAATTTTTTCTTAAAAACTCATTCCATTATATCAGATTTTTCAAAAAATAATTAACTAGGGGTACTGACCCCACTAAATCTCATTAAGAAACTATACTTCGATCTCCTCAAAATTAAATGGACATTTTTTTTCATAAAATGGAGAATGAAATGGGGGATGGGGTGGGGATAAGTCTCTGTCCGCCTCGTGGACATCTCTAATATAAAAGATACCAACGAAGAGAAATTTTATGTGTCAATTTAATCTCCTCATTTTAAGATATATGTCAATTTTACCCTCGGATAAAATGAGTGATGTGGAAAATGTTATTGCAAGAAGATGATGAGTCATTAACTAAATGTATAATTTTAATCTCTCATTTTATCTATCCACACTTGATTTACCACTTTCATTTTCCATCTTCTTTTTCAATTTCTTAATCCTATAGTGCCAAAGTACCATACTATGGCTCCAAAATCATTTGTCTTATTTATTATTAATAAATGTTATATTCAAAAATATTATTAAATAGGTTTTTTTTGTAGTAATAATATTTATTTAATTTACTATACTTGGGTAAAATACGATGAAATCCATGATAACGAAGTTGTAGTAAAACAAGTATAATTTTTAACAATTAAAAACTAAAAATCAATTGATTGTCAGATGAGACATTTAGGCATTGGTTGATAATTGTGTTTTGAATTTTGGTTTTTAGAAATTGCGTTTGTTTTCTCTCAAATTCATACAATGATCCAAATTTTAAAATAGAAAACAAGTTCTTAAAAATTAAAGTCTCATTTGTTAACCATTTAATTTTTGAAAATTAAACCTATATACATCATTTTCATCTATTAGTTTCTTAGCTTTGTTGTCTACATTTTAGGAGTATTTTGTCAAAATCAAAGTGAAAATTTGAAACAAAAACTAAAAGTTCGTTTGGTAACCATTTTATTTTTTGTTTTTGTTTTTAAAAATTAAGCTCATGAACACTGCTTCCACTTCCAAATTTATTCCTTTATTATCTACTTTTCACTAATAGTTTAAAAAAACCAAGCCAAATTTTGAGAATTAAAAAAAATAGCTTTTAAAAAGTTAATTTTATTTTTTAAATTTGACTAAGAATTCAACCATTATACTTAAAAAAGATGCAAATGATTGTAAGAAATGTAGATGAAATGAGCTTAATTTTCAAAAAAAAAAAAAAAAACAAATGGTTACCAAATGGGACCTAAATGTTACCAAATGTGACCTAAGTTTTTTTAGTTTGCAAAAATTAAGCTTATAACTACTACTTTCATCTATAAGTTCTATGTTACATTAATAACAATTATTACTATATGGTTTTAATTGATACAACTCCTAGAGTCTAGGGTGGTATAAATTAATATTTACCCAACAAAAAAAAAAAAAAAAAACTCTTAAACTTTGAATTTATGTTTATTTGATTATTGAACTTTTTAAAATGTCTAAAATGACTCTAGTTGATATAATGATTTTGCTTTTAGTTTTATGTTTTTGAAATTTATAATTATTTATTCTTACCCTTTTTTTAAGAACCATCACTTAAGTTCCTAGTCAAATTCTAAAAACAAAAAAGGAAAAAAAAATATATTTTTTTAGTCCCTAAGTTTTGGACCTAGTTTCTATTTGGTCCTTAGGTTTCAAAATGTTACACATTTAGTCCTTAAACTTTGAGTTTGGTTTCAATTTAGTCCATAAATTTCAAAATGTTTCAATTTCACCCTTGAGGTTTGAATTTTGTTTCAATTAGGTTCTTGAGTTTTAGTATTTACATTTCTAACATCAAATTTTCATTAATACTCACTTTTAATCATTGATGTCAGCGTCACTTTATTAATTTTCAATAATGATGAAGGAAAATTTTAATTTATTTTAACTATTTTAAATCTATGTCACATTATACCAAAAATGAGTATTTAGTGAAAAAACAATGTTAAAAGTATAAATCTTAAAATCTAGAGACCAATGTGAAACAAAACTCAATGTTAAGAGTAAAATTGTAACATTTTGAAACTCGTGGTCTAAATTGAAACCAGACTCAAAACTTGAGGACTAAATGTATAATGTCTTGAAACCTAGGGACTAAATAGAAACTAATCCAAAACCTAAGAATAGAAAAGCTATTTTTCCCAACAAAAAATCTATATTGGGTTGTTTTCAAATATAATAAAATAAACCAAAATATTTACAAATATAACAAATATCACTATTTATCAGTAATAGACATTGACAGACATTTAGCAGTATCTATCGGTGATAGATGATAGTAATTTCTCAATGTCTATCATTGATAGATTCTCAGTGTCTATCATTGATAGATTCTCAATGTCTATCATTGATAGATTGTGACATTTTACTATATTTTTAAACATTCTCAATAGTTTTGGCATTTAAAATAAATTTCCAACTATATATATATATATACGTATCAATTTATACCATTCTTCCAATTTCATTTGACTAATATTGTATAAAACTTATAACGAGTTAATTCAACTTCTAAATTTTCATAAGTCAATTAACTTAGACCATTCATTACGATTATCTTTAAAATTCATCAATGTATTAATTCTCAAACATGTGTAGGCTTCTTCAAATATCAATTTTATAAAATAGATGATTAGAGTAAATGCATATATGATTGTCAAAGGAAAATCTGACTAAGAGTCTAAATTGACTAAATTATGAAAGTTTAGGAATTTAATTGATATATTTATATGTTTCATATAAGATTTTTCCAAATGAAATATAATGGATTATGTAAATTGATATAATTATAACAATTTAGGATTTAAATTGATACAATTATAATTCATGGTTTAAGTTGACATGGTCGTTAAAGCTTAGGTGTATAAATTGATATCGGTGAAAAAAAACAATTCAAAAAAGAAATTATTAAAAAAGGAAAAGAGGGAGATTGAGATTGAAATTTAATCCCTATTTCACTATTGAAAAAAACAAAAAAAAAAAAAAAAAAAAAAAAAAAAAAAAAAAAAAAAAAAAAACCTTTGTTTAGGACTAAAATAGTAATTCAACATACACATATTATATAATGAAGAGTTTGGTGTTTAAATAGGTTGAATTTTCAAATTGAAAAATGAAAATATTAAAAAGTAAAGGATACGTGGACAGCGGTGGTGTCAGTCTGTGCTGAAGTGTCCACGCTTTGGTGCCACGTGTTACCCGAATTTCTTTAGTCAATACCGCATTACGTGGGTTCCAATCTCTCTGCGGGAGTGATAAAACCACCGTTGCCCCGTCACAGTCCTTTAATTTATTTTATTTTATTTTTTTGAGTACCAACTAATTTCGTTGGTCGGGATTGAGTTGTATTGAAATACTTTTTAGGCCAATCCAATTATTAAAATTATGAATTTCTTCAACGCAAATAATTTTTATTAAATAGTAGTTTCTATATAGAAGTTAATTTTGGACCATTATATTTTATTTATTTATTTATATCCGATTTTTATATATATAATACATTTATTGTGGAGAGAGAAACGGCACTTAATATAACTTTTATTTCATTTTTCAATTGAAGAGAGAAAATGCATTTATTGTAATTTTTTTTATATTCTCCAATTTAGAAATACATGGATTTAATGAAATTTTATTTCCTTATTTATGTTGGTTTTCACGTATCAACGTATTGATTTTTTTTAATGGATTCATTGTTATTTTAAATATATTTTAGAACATTTTATTAGGTTTTTGAAAATATTTAAACTAATATATGAAATATACTATAGTTTATAAATTAAAGATTGACTCAATACTTGACATAAATCACATTATAAACCAATATATGAAATATATCATAGTATATAAATCTTCATATTTTATTTACATCAAAGTATATATATTATATATATCATTTAGGCAGCAAAATCACAACAATTAAAGTTTGTATCTATTATAATAAATGAAGTCAAAATTAAAAAAAAATTATAGTTTATATCAAATAAACAAATAAATATATCACACTATATATCAAATTTCCTACAAAAGCTTAAAAAAGGTGTATAGCACAATATATATAAAAAATAGGAAAAACTAAAACTAAACGTTGAATCAGGTCCACCGTTCGTTTGCTCCAAGTCCACCATTTCGTCGTCCACTTAGAGTTTGTCATTCGTCTACTCCAAGTCTGTCGTCGTCGTTCATTTGCTCCGAGTCCGCCATTGTGGTTCGTCCGCTCCGAGTCTGCCATCACCATTCGTGTTGTCTTGTGCTCACCCCCGTTGCGAGTTAAATTGGAAATAACCACTGATATTAGTGAAAATAGGGAGGCCAATAGTTTTTTTTTTTTTTTTTTTTTTTTTTTGGTAAAAAATGAAATGTTTAAGACACTAACGGAATATGGACCTATTTTTAAGGCTTTATTTAATTTTTTGTTTTAAAAATAAGCAAAATATTAATATCCAAAAAAATCAATATTAAATAAAATTAAAATAAATATATGTATATATAACGTATTATAAGTAAAAGAAAATAGTAAATCGACATTTCATTTATAAAATGACAAAACGAATTTTAAACATCTAAACTACCCTCAGCCATACAAATGAGATTGCAATTTGTTAAGAAATATTCGTAATTACAAAACAAACATCTAGAGACTAACTGTTGACCATGCTCTGAGCACCGCACCAACCTCTTCTCTAACCAAATTGTCGTCATTCTCATCTCTGAAATTGGCTCATCCAGTGGCAACACCTCTAACTTGAATTCTGTCTTCATCCCTTGCTCGTTCGGACGTGGCTCATTCTTCTTCCACCAATACTTCATCATCCGCTTCAACTTTGGCTCTTTCTCCATCGGTTTCATTTATTGCTCCTTTGGAGCCACTAATGATCACTCTAGTTCTGTCTTCTTTTATCTCAACTCCTCCGACATAGGCTCCATCGCCAATCTCAAGTCCTAATAATGGTATTTTCCTGAATAGAATCACTATCTTTGAATCCATCATCGCAACCAAAATTTCCTCCACTCTACTCCTTTAAATGCGACAGATTTGTCTTTCTCACTCTAAAATTTTCAAATTAATTAAAAAATCTTATATTTGATTGTATAAAATTTTCAAACTAATTAGAAAATCAAAATGTAAAAACATAAAATAAGTTGAAAAAGGATTAAAAGAATTAAAACAAATAAATAAAATGATATTTAGAAAAAAAAATGGTTTGGTTTTGATATTTGAAAAAAAAAATAACAATATAATTTAATGATTTAAAACATGGGAGATATTCTATGAGAAAATAAAGATGTATGATAAAAAAAAATTAGTTAGGATTTTGTAGTCATAAAAGGCCTTTCCAAAGTTTTTGGCATATTTTCGATGAGATATTTACCTGACCTACAAATAGACTATAATTAGTCTCCAAATTACGCCCAACAAATACACTATACTTCAAAATAAATATCTACAACTGAAAATCAATTAACCAAACCATCTAAATCGTTTTTGAACTTACTCAAAATTCTGTAACAATATTTTTTTCTAAAAACTTTATCTATTACATTCATGAAGAAAGAAACTGATTTAGATTGGAGAATAAAAATCCCAATTAAAAATCGTCGATTGAAATTATTAACCAATTATGATGTGGTATTGATGTCAATTGTGGAGATCTCATGAACATAAGAGTAAGAAACAATATTAGACAATAGTACATCCTTCCTTGATTGAATTTGTCAAGGTGGGTTTAAGACCCCAAGGAAAACTGGTTAATACCAACACTGTCCATATGCTTGGCCTACCTTTTCACAATAGCTCGATAGGAATCACTTTGGAAAGAAGGGACTTTGCCACTTGAACTCTTGTTCGAATGTCGATTAACTCAAGTCTTTCATCTATGCACCAGCGGATTTGAATAATTGAGTCAAGCCTCCAATGTAGACTTGTCGTCGATTGAAAATAAAAAGGTAAAATCAGTAAAAAAAAAGATGTGTTCGAAGCAACAAAAAAATTGAATAAATCGGAAGTTGTGATAGTAGTTACTTTCATCGACTTACCATCGAACAAAACTTTTAATCGTCGAACAACATAACAAGAAAGTGTTTAGTACAGAGGATGAAGAAAGCCCGGGCTACTTATTGTATTCTAGTATTTTATGTTTGAATTAAAAGGATAATAAATAAAACGTTCAAAATAATTGAAAACCCATGAATCTTGATTAAGATTAATAGAAAGTATAATAAAAATAACTATTCTTAGTTAGGATAGTTAATATAATATGATATTTTAAATTTCAAAACAAGATTTGAAAATTAGTTGATATGCACGATTCGAAAATTCAAAGCAACTATTAAATTATGAGATTTATAGCAAACTATCCACTTGAAATGATGATCTTAGTTGACGCTAAAAGTCTGTTGGGATATAGTTGAGCAATTAATTACAGTCTCATTAATAAATATGTCGTATTAATTAAACTACAATTAAAAGGGACGATGAAGGCATTTCAGGATTCCAGAAAATTGGACTCGTGTGACATCATGCATTTTGCTATAATTCAAAAGATACCGTCTTTTGCTATTTTTCCAAATAATAGTATAATTATTACTATATACCTGATTATTCCTTTATATAGAAACCCCTATTAAATAATGGACCCAACCCAATTCAACCATGAAACATTCCGTTACTCTAATCATTTTAAAAAAAAATTGTTTTAAAAATAAGTAAAATGTTAATATGTAATTTTTTTTATATTAAATTAAGATTATCCATTCAATTTCAATTTATATTATAAAAATTTTCTTTATAAAGTGCTAAAAAATAATTTTTAAGGGTTGTTATATAGTAAATTATCCAAAAAAATAAATGAATATATAATTATATAATTATATTATAAGTAAAAAACATACATTTTAAAATTAATAATAAATTTGGGTTGTTCCAATTATTTTAAGTGAATCCATGAATTGATCCTGATAAGATTTTCATATATTTGAATTCAACCCAATCCAAATGAGTTGAGAACCCTATCTAAATCAAACGAGTTATTTTTTTTAATACCCCTAGTTCCAACAATTCAAAACTCCGAGTCTTCATCAACTTTTCTATCGGGGAGAGTTTGATATGTGATTCAAATTGTCTATTCTTTCATAGATTTATTGAATTAAATAGTATTATTATAAAATCAAATAACAAACAAAATAAATAATTAATTAATAATAGTTGATTTCCCACTAAATATTTTGTTAGTAATTATTATTTATTGTTTATGAATATTCTATTAAATATATTCAAATAACTTTTTAAATTGAGAACTAATTTTTAGATAAACCATTAAATACATACTAATTACTAAAATCATATAATATAATATTGATTACTAAAATTATATAATATAACTCTATTTTTCTTTGTTCTTAAATTTCAGTTTTCAAATCGGTAACTACTCAAATCTATTTTAAATTACTCAATTAAACACACTTTAAATTTTATTTGAGCTAGTCTCCAATTCACTAATGAACTATCGTGTTTTTTCTTTTCTTTTTCTTTTCTTTTTGTCATTTTTTTTAATGCACACTATTTTAGAAAGTTACACAATATAATATTAATAGATTTCATATACGTTATAGATTTTGAATTATTTTATTATGATTTTTAACTTGAATTTTAGGCAAATTTAATCTTTCAATCATTATTTTGAAAATTTTTGAAATATCTAATTCTTTCTTTATTAACCTCATTTTTAAATTTAGATTTTATTTTTATTACTTATTAATTTTGGTTGATATTCATTGAAGGGAGGATATTTGAAATTAATTTTTCCTTCATTGGAAGAGATTTTGTTTATTTTTTTCTCCCACATTCCTTCCCAAAAATTGACCATCTTTCAATTGAGATGCCAAGTATAGTTCAAATATATCGGCAATATATTGAAAAATGTAAACATGCATTGTATATATATTATGGTTTATTTATTTATTTTTGTGTTTACAAATATATTAGAAAGTATAAATATACAATATATTTATTGTTTAGTATATAAAATGATATATATTATATAAATTATTTTGTTCGTACACTTATCAAATATAAACGGGTTTGTTTTTAGAAAATTCAAGGTTAAATTACAAATTTGGTCCTTATGATTTAAATAAAGTTAAAATCTAATCCCTATGATTTGATAAAACATCATAAATACTTCTTATGATTTGATAAAATCTTCATAAATAGTGCCTACTGTATGGACTATTTATGAAACTTTTATCAAATCATATGGACTAAATTCTAATTATAGATCATATAGACTAAATTCTAACTTTCTTCAAAATATAGAGACCAAATATGTCATTTGACCAAACTTCAAAATATCCCAAACCAAAATTTAAATAGTACCTATCGTAGGGACTATGTGAATGTATTCAAATATATCTTGAATACATTCAGGTTTAATTGTTTCTCCACTTCTTGTAGATTCTTATTGAAAAAAAAAAAATTATTTGAGTGATGGAGCTTTTTATTGAAGAGAGAAAGAATAAACTATGGACACTAATACTCAATTTTCTATTGATTTCCTTCTTAACCTTGTCTTGGCAAAGATTATAATACCATTATATATAGTTTCACAAAGTGTCTCCCTAAATTCTTTCAATAAACCACTGATAAAAGCAAATGAAAGAGAATTCTTGACCCTTCATTACTCAAACTGTCATAACTTTTCATAGAAAACACCAAACGACTTGAGACTTGAAAATCAGAAAGACATATCCGGGCTTCAAAATCATGGTCACACATTTAATTTGGACATCGTTTGACCTTCCAAATGCCTGCTAAAAATCGCTCAAAAACCTGACAATTCGAGTTTAGTTCTTACTTTGTATGTAGGAAACAATTTTTTTTTTTTTTTTTTAATGAAACTTTCTTTACTTATATGTTTTGAAAAGAATACCATTATGAGAAGTTTATAACGATGAGAAACTTATCCTTTTTGGTATTAATTTTATTGTATGTATTGAAAAATTAAATGGTAAGAAGGCTAAAAAGTTAATTCGGTCATACTTCTGTGTAAAATAATATTCATTTAAATTATTAATATTAAAAATATAAAAGTTTACCTATTTAGGTTAATGGGTAGAAAGTCCTAATGTTATTAAAAATTTAATGATATATGAATACCTTCTTGAAACCCTTTTTAATTTTTAACTTTAGATGTATATTTTTTTCACTCCCAAATTTGGCGAAAGACAAAAATAAAATTAAAATATCATTTTAGTCCATATGTTTTGAGATTTATTCAACTTTAGTTTCTGTACTTTCAATTTTTCAATTTTAGTCCCTATATTTTTAATTATTTAATTTTAGTCTCTATATTTTCAATAAATCTTAAAGTTAGTCTCTAATGTTAGTTAATGGTTCATTTTTTAAATTTTTTTTGTTATATATAACATTTGTACAATAAACTTTGAAAATATATGATCATATTGTAATTCCTTACATGAAAAATATTATTATTATCTAACCAATTTTCATAAAAATTAATTTGAGGGATTAAATTTAAGATTTATTGAAAATATGAGAATTAAAATTGAACAACTGAAAGTATAAGGACTAAAATTGAATAGATTTCAAAGTTTGGAGACCAAAATGGTATAATAATAATAATAATGATGATGATGATGATGATGATGATGATGATGATGATGATGATGATGATGATGATGATGATTTGTTATATTTTGAATTAGAATAAATGAGGTTTGGGAAATTTTTATGCTTTTTTTTCTTTTGTTGAAATTATTTGATTAACGTAGTGGCTTGATTTGTTGAAAGTATATTAATTTTGTAATATATATATAAATTATGTTAAAAGTAGATTAGATGGAATAAGTTTATTCAAAAGTAGTAGTTTAGGATATTTACAAAATACGGTTAAACAAACATTTGAGAAAGTTTTTATTCTATTTTGAATGAGGGAAATTTTATTAAAATTAAAGTTAGTCGTGCACTTTTTACCTAAATTTTATTTATTTTTGGAATGTACCTAAATTTCCATATTCTTATACTTTTATAAGATATAATATCGTCTTTTTGAGGGGAAAGAACATATATGTTTTATTCTTTTTATAATATACCTAAATTTCGATATTTCTATTCCTTTAAAAGTTGTATTTACAAAAAAAAAATGTTGTGGTATCATCCCTTCCATTCCATCAAGGTAATAGATGAAGGTAAAGTTTGAAAACTTTATGTAAAATTGGGGAATTTCTATCCTATTCAAATTAGTTTTTGTTCATTTGACAAACAGTCTAATTTTATCTGAATTTGTTTTATTTATACAATATGAGGAAGAGGGGTTCAAACTTCTGACATTGAGGCTGATATTGCATGTTTTATGTCAATTAAACTTTATGCTAATCGTGCAACCTTATTTGAGAGTTAATATGTACTTGCATGAAAATATAAAACACATTAATCAATAGACATTTTTTTTAATTTCAGATTATAGGTAAAAAAAAATATGGTTAAGTATTTTGTAACGATCCGACTTTCTACTATACTACCAAGATGCTACTACATGCATGCATAAGCTTGACAGTGTATATTTCTCAAAGGAAATTTTAATAAAAAGGACAAACATTTATTTTTAAAAATAATAATATCATAAAATACTGTTCGAGGCACCCCAAACTCTAAATTTAGAATAAATTGAATAAACCAATAAATTAACTAATGAATAAATAAAATAACCAAAAGTTATAAATGTCATATCTTTAACCTAAATCATGCCAAAAATAAAATAAAATAAAACGTAAGTGTGGAAGCATTGTCCAATGACTGGATCACATATCCCTCTTGTCATTTGCTGGTCTATCTTTACCTTTACCTAAAAATATGAAGAGAAAAGAATAAGTATATAAATATACCCAGTAAGCGACCCACTACAGGGTCCACTAGGTGAGCTGTTAGCATTCCTATTGGGTTCCAAGTGCACATTACGCATCATAGGCATAGACATAGGCATAAGCATAGGGGCGAACCCGAAGGCGCGATTTCATAAGTAGTGACCTCGAAGAGATACAATCATAGGCATAAGATATGAACCCAAAGGTCCACAATACACGATGTGCATGGCCCAATAAAGATACTAATAGCCACTATTAGTCTAACATAGTCATAAGCATACAATCATAGTCTTTAATCATGTTCGAATAGGGTCAAATAATCTCAAAATGCATCCATTATTCAGTTACCACAACAGTCACATACAATCATAATTTTCGTGGCATAAGCATAGACCTCTGTAACCCCCTCAACAGTCAAACATAACAAGTCATATAGTAAGTCATAACAATTCAAAACAACACAATTATGCTTTTAGTACAATCTCATACTTAACAACAACTTGGGTTCGAGGGCGAATCAGTAGTGAAGCTGATAGCACTGATTTGCTACTTGTATTACTAATTAGTTAAGAGGTTAATTCGATGCATAAAAATTTATTTGCATAGGCATGGGCTCACGGGCAACGGTGAATTCGACGGTCGACTAGAAGCACTTACCTCAGATTTAAGCCTAAGAAAAATAGCAATCAAGCAGTTGAACCTTCCTCTCAATTTAGCTTGAATCAAAGTCCCTAACACCAACCATAAACACACAGTTCAACTTGTGGGGTAATCCCTAAAACATATACAATTTATTCCCAAAATTGCCATAATTCCCGCATAACTTACCCCAAAACTTACCAAAATTAAACCAATAAAGAATTGGTTAGTTTTTAAAATGCCTTAGAACCTCAACTGCAATTTCCTAAATTCATATCAAACCATTGTCAGACAAAGTTACACTAGATAGCCAAGATCTTTCAAGAAACCCACGAAACTGACCGAAAACAACCAAATCCTTACCCAACTACGTGTGAACAAAGGGCCACACGAGTAGACTCAAAGCTATCCAGATGAAATCTTCCACGGACATCAATGGTAACGACGAAGGCGACAAAGCTACACGGTGGACAGTGGGCTGGGCTGGGCTGTGAAGAACGGACGACGTTCGACGACCTTCAAGCATGACAAGTGAAAAGCTGGGTTGTGAAGGACGGACCGTGTTTGGCGGAAGTTGCAATCGGTGGCGTGATCGGTGACAACGTCTGGTGAAGCTTCGATCAACAACTGAACTCACGAGGGGTGGGTCGTGTGCTGCCCTCGAGGAAGAAGAAGAAGAATTTTTTTCTTTTATTTTTCTTTAATTGCATGCAAACCGAGGTTCCCATTTAAATAGGAAAAAAGTATTAAATCCTAATTTCCCCCTTTTCCTCAACCAGAAAAATATTTCTTTTCCTAAAAAACCACAAAACTTAATTTATTTTATTTATTTTCACTTCAACCCAACGATTTTAAAATCTCCACTATCTCTGGTTAAAACCCAATTGAAATCCACCCAATCCAAAGCCAAAAATTAAATTCTATTCCCAACAATCGAATTAATCCCATATCTTAACCAAGATTAATTTAAATCGATTTAACCAAAATAAAAAAAAAAAATCTTTTTCTATAAAAGTCAAAATCCAAATCTACATAATCAAGATAAAAACATGCAATTTCCTGGAATTTGGCTTGTTACAATCTACCTTCCTTAAAAAACTTTCATCCTCAAAAGTTCTAGTCTTGAAAGAGTTATGAGGACTAGGCTCTCATTTCCTCCTCTCTTTCCTGTGTTACTTCCTTGAATCGATGATTCTGCCATGGAACCTTCACCAGTGCTACCTCCCTGTTGCGCAAAACCTTCACTTCCCTTGCAATAATCTGCATATGTTTCTGTTCATAACTTAGGTTCTAGTTCAACTGCAAAGGCTTAAAGTCCACCGCATGAGATGGATTCGTTATGTACTTCCTCGATATTGAGACATGGAATACATTGTGCACTGCAGAGAGAAACGGTGGAAGTGCCAACAAATAAGCCATAAGGCTAATTCGCTCTAAAACCTCAAATGACCCTACAAATTGCGGAATGAACTTCCCCTTCCTTCCAAATCTCAGGACACCTTTCATAAGTGTTACCTTCAGAGACAATTTATCCCCTGCTTTGAACTCAAGATCTCTACGCCTAATATCGACATAACTTTTTTGTTTGTTCTGGGCTGTTAGCATTCGGGCCCTAATCTTGTGATGGCTTCATTTGCCATCTGCACCATCTCAGTTCCCATCAACTTTTGCTCACCAACCTCACCCCAGAAAATGGGAGACCTGCAACCTTTACCATACAGGGCTTTAAATGGCGACATGCCAATAGTAGCTTGATAGCTATTATTATATGCAAACTCTACCAAATGCAGATGAGTATCCCAACTCCCTTAAAACTCCAATGCATAGACAATATATCTTCCAAGATCAAGTTCAAGCACTCCATTTTTCAAGATCTAAGGGTGAAAGGCTATATTGAAATTCAATTGAGTCCCCAACGCTGCCTGGAGGCTCTTCCAAAAGCTGAAGGTAAAATGAGGGTCTCTGTTGGAGACAATCGACATTGGTACCCCATGTTATCTTGCCACCTCTTTTATATACAACTGTGCCCACTTATTCACTAAATATGTGGGCTTCTCAAGAATGAAATGTGCCACCTTAATGAGTCTATCTGCCAATACCCATATTACTATATAACCCTTTGCTGTCCTTGGTATACCCAGAATGAAATCTATTGGAAGCACTCTCCCACTTCCATTCTGGTACACTTAAAGACTATAACAAACCTACTGGCTTCTGTCTCGGGGCCTTCACTTGCTGAAAAACCAAAAATTTAC
Organism: Benincasa hispida; assembly: GCF_027475165.1. Taxonomy (NCBI): domain Eukaryota; kingdom Viridiplantae; phylum Streptophyta; class Magnoliopsida; order Cucurbitales; family Cucurbitaceae; genus Benincasa; species Benincasa hispida. Next base: position 7,363 of record NW_028325949.1, on the reverse strand, counting down.
TGACACAATTAGCTATCTCCCTTTCCATATCGAACCAGTGTCGTTTCAAGTCTTGATACATCTTGGTGTTGCCAGGATGTATCGAAAATGGGGAACTATGAGCTTCTGCTAACAATTCACTCTAAAGGCCACTGTCTACAAGTACGCATAAATGTCCTTGATAAAGTAGACCGTGAACCAAGGACACCAAAAATTCACTGTTCTATCCTAATTTCATCTGATGAAACTTCTGGACAAGGTATGAATCTCCCTATTGTGCATCTATAATTGTCTGCCTCAAAGTTAGTTGTACTGTCAACTGTACTAGTTCTGAGGTGACTTCCCCAACCACTATTACAATCTCAGCTCGAGTGTTGAGGGGGCGTTGAGGAGCTCATGTGATGACTAAGAACGTTGAGGAGCCGTCTTCCTACTGAGTGCATCGACCACCACATTTGCCTTGCTAGGGTGGTACAAAATCTCATAATCATGATCCTTTACCAACTCGAGCCACCAACATTGCCTCGTATTCAACTTCTTCTGAGTGAAGAATGTTGGATTGTATGTCCTAAAACTCGCAGTTTGTAAACACTAAACATATTTTATTTTTCAATAAAGATGTTATTAAGGTATATTCAGTAAAATTGTTATTGAATATGTAAATATTGCACTTGTAAAAGTCTAAATCCAATAAACTAAAGAACCCCTGACTATAGCATGAATACTTAAACTTTATGTAGAGATACAAAAGTGGATCAAGTTTTAGTATATAGCCAAAACAGTTTATAAGTATAGGGATAAGATTGGGTACTTTATCCTAGAAACAGTATTGATGAGACCCACTTTGTATTTAATACAAATGATGTGATCCTAAATCGTTCATGTAGAGACATGCGAGTGGGGACATCCTAAATCGTTCATTTACTGTTAAAATTGCCTATTTCAATTTGATGATCTAAGGTAACTCGGTCTTAATCCTGAGCTAACTATGAACTTTTGTTTATTCGGGATTATCCTTTAATTTGTACATGTGAGAGTGACTTAACAACGTCAACTCAATAAGCCTCGTATTTTAGGGGTAAGACTGGGTAGATAGCTGGGGACATAGTCTTGCAAAATGAAATTCACTCCTACCCGATTTCAAGTTTAGTAGATAGGTTGCTCCCTTAAATACTGACTCTTAGTCTTGAACCAGGGCCCCACCCTCTCTATGACTGAGAAGGATTCGATTTATTGGTAGGACCATAAACCAATTGTTCATTAGTGGATCAATGGAGACTTAAGAAGCAAGATATATTATTGGAGTAAAAAGGTAATTTTAACCTAGCTATAATTACAAATAACCTGTGAAGGATTGACTTACTAATCATGGTTAAATCACGCGGACAGAAATATATCCACAGTGAGGAGAGTGCAACTATTGGGCTTTCGTGGAGTGTCCTAGTAGTTAACAAATGTTGGTTAATTAGGTTAAAAAGTTTAGTGGTTAATCTTGAATCATTGGAGCTCATGATCTGTAAGCCATTAGGTCCTCTAACCTTAGAACAGTGTGACATGTAAGGTTGAAGTGTTCATATTCGAATTAGGGAATAAACGCTAAATATATGCAATATATTTAATGGTCTATCATTCAATTAGCAATTGAATGATAAAGAGAGAGTTGAAGATATTTAAATAAGATTTAGATATCAAAACTATGAATAAGGATTAATTGAGATTAATGTTGAATTTAATAATTGAATATTGAATTAAATAATTAAATAAGTTAATTAGTTATTTAATATTTGTCACACCTCGCCCCAGACCACCCTTTTAGCTTAGAGAAGGGCGTGACCGCAGCAGTTATCAACCCTTTGGCTGACACTTACTACCTAATAACTCTTGCGGAATAACTCTGATACCAAAATATAACTTATATACAGCAGAATATCTTTAGGCCAAAATTTATTAATTTAGAAGCATAACATATTTAGAGTCGTTACAACACTAGATTCACAAGTCTCAAAACCCACAAACCCTAGTCCCTATATGAACAACAGTAACATGTGTACAATATTAATAGTAACCACATAAACCGACGAGTAACAAATCTCTTATTCCTTCAGTGACAGAGCAGATGCAGAGCTATCTTCAGAGGATTTGACCACTACCTGGGGGGGGGAAGAAAACATTTGAAAACGGGGTGAGCTTACGCCCAGTGAGTGACTTAAGAAAGATAATTGATTCTTATGCAAAATCTCAATACAGAGTTTAACAAAAACATAAGCTTCTACAATACTTGTACTGCAGTATAAACATTTTCCAAGCATAAAACATATAAAGCTATTTTAATCATAAAACAGTAAAACTATTTCTCAGTTGAGAATAACCCTTATTGTGGATAAAACAGTCCCAACACCAACTACTAGTCAAAAAAGAATCATTTTGCTCAATCTCTGACTCTACCTACGTGCACATGGCCATACTAAGTGCCGTCATACCTTAGGTACTTCTGCTCAGATACCTTCTCAAACGTCCTTCAGTACCAATAGATACCTTCTCAAATGTCCTTCAGTATCTAGTTAGGGAATACCTTCTCAAATGTCCTTCGGTATCGCGTTTTAAGTAAAACTAGTCATAAATGACTTTCTCTCTTTAAAGCATGTAAAATATAACACATATAAAAACATGGCTTTAAAGGTACTAACACATGTTAAGTATATTTAACACATATAAATCGCTTTTCAACAATTTCCCACACATGCATACGTTTAAAACATAACTCATGGTTTGCTTGGAATTCACTTTGTAAAACTAGCTGGCATGAGAATAATCTTCTTTAAAACATGCTTTCTATAACACGTTGTAGTCAAACATTTTAAGAAAATGTTTTAGTCAAAACGTTTTAGCCACTCACCTTGATTGCTTAGGAGCTTTTCACTCTAGTACCCTTTTCTACCTCGGGCTCCCTTTAAACCCATAGAATCCAGATTCAAATTACAGCTTAGATTACCTATAGTTCTGAACCTTATTTTGAGATACTTTCTTCTATAAACATGTTCTAAAATTTCTCAGGAAGCTTACCCTAAAATTTGAGCTTAGAAATCCTCGAGGTTTGGCTGGAATCACAGAACATTCAAGACTGGCCCAAACTGATTTGAAAACCTTACCCTTCTGTCTTCTTTTCAGTTTCTAGCCCGATACCTTTGAGCTTTTCTTTCGGCAGCCTTACCTTGAAAACTAGACTTTTAGAGCTTTCAGGTGGCATTTGAATCACTCCAAATGCACAAGTACATTGGGAGAACTTCTCATCCCAAGTTGATGCGTCCTTCTTAGACCTCACTGTCCAATGCGTTCTCTATGTCTAACGCATGGATTTGACTCCAATGCAAGGTTTGCTCCACTCTTCCACTCTTTTACAGTATTTATGAGTTGTGAACTAAAAATGAAGTCTCATGGCTCTATTTATAGGCGTCCAAACCTTCTCCGGAGTTGACACCACCTACTTCGCTGCATGGCCAAGTGTCTCCTTCTCACCTCATCAACGCAATGCTGTGATCATCGCAAGCTAAGTATCTTACTCCCATGTTGCCAATGCATGAGCCTCTAATATGATGCCACCACCTCAAATTCTTAAGGCTTAAGGCTTTCCTCCCAAGAAGAAACATGGTTTGATGATGTAATCTTGAGGATTTCATCCTTGTATGCTCCAACTCTTGGTTACTCAACGCCTAGTCTATAAGCAACGCATAGTCTCTACTCAATGCATAGCAAGCCAATTCACTATCATGACAATTCAACTAAGCCATTGCAAGGAGCTAACCATCACCAACGCATAGGGTGACTGTCCATCCTCGACACATGGCTCACTCGCACGGCTTGCTTGGCATGGGCGCATGGTGCTGGCCACCAACGCATAGGCACATTGCATAGGTTGGCCGCTCGATGCATGGGCGAGCTGGCCACTTGACACATGGGCATGCTTGGCCGCATGAGCTACGCGCGGTGCCCTGACGCTTGGTCGGGTGCTTAGGCACATGGGCATGCTGCTTCGATGCATGGGCGTGTGGCATGTGCTAGCCATCGCTCGCTCGCTCACATGGGTGCATGACATAGACTGCGCGCTTGGCTGCATGGCAGGGCACCTCGACGCATGGCATGGCTGCTCGACAGTGCGCTCAACGCACAGGCGTGGCCGCTCGGTAGTGCACTCAACGCACGGGCATATCCACTTGACGCATGCGTCCGGCCGGGACTGCTCGCGCATGGCCTGGGCGCTAGCCGAGGCTGCTCGATGCATGGCTTGGCATTTGGCCGAGGTTGCTTGACGCATGCCACCCTCCAGGCCTCGTGCCATCCCATTGCCTCACTTCCATTTTCCTTCCTTTACCAATGCATCCAACGCATCCAATGCATCCATCATCCAACACATCCAACGCATCCAACACATCCATCATCCAACGCATCCAACGCATCCATCATCCAACACATCCAACACATCCATCATCCCACGCATCCAATGCATCCAACGCATCCATCATCCAACACATCCAATGCATCCATATCCAACACACTCTTCCAACGCATCCACACAAATTTCTATACTTAGCCAAATTTTTTCCAAATTTTCCCCAAAAGTCAACCTTCCAAATTTCCTCTTTTCTTCTAATTTCCATTCTTTTCTCTACCATTCCACACTAGTTTCCACATCAACCTACTCATCACACTAATCTCAATAGTGAACATGCTCAAGTAGAGAAATTAGGATTCGGGGTTCACAATATTAATTATTTGAATTAATTTTGAATTATATGGAATTAATCAAAGTTGGACAAAGTCAAATGTTGACTTCGAGTGGAAAATTCACTTCATTAAGTTGAAAATTCCAAAATTAGTCTTAAATTAATTCTGAATTAAAATTTTATTTAATTAAAATTTGACTAAAGTCAAATGTTGACTTCAAAATACTCAAAAGCCAACATGTTGACTTCACTTAGTGGAAAGATCCAAGAATGTTTTTTAGTGGACAAATCCAACTTTTAGTGAATTAACGAGTAATTCATTTTGCAAAGTATTATTGATTCCACAAAATGCCACTTATCCCACTAAATTGAGTGCATTTTGAAGTGCGAAAATTTGGTTAACTCAATTTTGCATGAATTGTATGTAATTACTCTATAAATAGGATGCTTTGATGGAGATTAATTCTTCTTGGCCATTTGGTGAATTTCAAGTTAGTTGAAAAAAAAATTCTTCTTAGCAACTTAAAGATTCTAAAAGAGTTTTAGAAATTAAGTCCTCAATTCTCTCTCAATTTATATAATAAATTCAACCCTACAAAGTCATCATCAGATCCTACCATCCCGTTCTAAGGCCGGAGAATAATTGTGAAGACTCTCGTGGTGGCTCACAACCAATTCATGAGGAGATTGGAGTGGAATTAGTGGTCAATTTGGAGCTACAAAGCTTGTGATTCAAACCCTAATTTCTGTTGAGATTGATGTCCTAAATCTCTTTTATATTCTTGTAGTTTTTCAACTTTGTATAAATAAATTATTATTATTAAAATAATTGTCATTTTATGAACATACATTTAATCCAATAAACAAAGATCCTAGGTTCGTTTATGTAATTTAAACATGTATGTAGAGACGTACAAGTGGATCATGTTTAAATGATAACCTAAATGGTTTGTAGTAGATGGATAAGGTTGGGTATCTTATCTTGGTGAGACTACAGAAACGACCCGCTTTGTAGATGTTACAAGTGTTATAAAGTGCTACAAATGATCTAGTCCTGATCATTCATGTGGAGACATGTGGGCAGGGGTATCCTATACAAAGAGTTTGTATAAGACCAGACCATAAAATGATTAGTCTTATTATATAATGTCATTAATAGTAGAGACTTACATTTCACCAGGGTGACCATAAGTGACATGACCTGAATCCTGAGTGAGTTGTGAACTCTTGCCTATGAAGGCGTTCCTTTAATTTGCATGGGTGAGAGTGGCCAGATCGTCAACTCAATATGTCTACCATTTTGGGGGATTCGTCTGATTGGGGAGCTGAGAACACAACTACACAAGACGAAATTCACTCATTCCTTAATGTCGGGGTAAGTAGATAAACTGCTCCTTTAATGGCTGATTCCAGGGTTTGAACAATGTGGCCACACCCTCTCTTGGCCTGAGAGGGATTTGGTCATAGTTGAACTATGACTTATTGTTCATTAGAGTGATCAATGGTACTTAAGGAGTTAGATGTAACTATAAGGAAAAACAGTAATTTTGGCCCAGCTGTACTTATGAATAATTTGTGAAGGATCATCACGTTGCTCATTGGTTATATCCAATGGATACAGAAATATAACTGTAGTGCGAATGGTGCAGCTGTCGATCTTTAGTGGAGTGATCTGCAATTAATGGATGATGAATAATTTAATTAAAGAAGTTTAATTAATTATTCAAGTACCTTTGGAGCTTCAATCTACAAGTCTATAAGGTTCCCTCTGTAGCTCAACAGAGATTATTGAGAATTAATTTTTGATTAATTCGAAATATTCTAATTAATTGAGCAAATTAATTATATATGATATAATTAATTAAATTAATTATATGTGATATAGTTAATATAATATATTAGATACATTATAACATAAAGTTTATTCTGAGAGGAATTAAATATTCGAATATGATTCAAATACTAGTTATATGGATGAGATTCATATAATTAAATTTAATATAAATGTGATTTATAATAAATACCATGAATGATTGGGGGAAATAAAAACTATAGGTTATATTGTATTTGATGCAATATAAAAACTATAGGTTATGTGTTATATTTGATATAATATATAGTTATATATACATATAATAAGGTTGTTATTATATATATAATTATTATTTAAATTAATTTCATTTTAATTTAATTTAATTTTTGAAATTAAAGGGAGGGAAGTAACTTCCCTCGCCTTAAGTCTCTCTCAAATTAACATGGTAAGTGGGGTAGTTTTACAAGATATTCTTCTTCTTCAGAAAGGTTTTTATAGAGTCGGAGTGTATGATGTGTTATTGATTGATCTACCAAATCTCCCAAAAACTATTCTTCCTTTATAAAAAGAAACTTTCTCCCTCTCCCAAAAGATTTTAGAGCTCACACCTCCTGAAATTCTCAAATCCTAAGAATAATCCTAAGAATATATGATTTGTAATTGTGGATAATTTCAGGATTGGTCTTTAGATTTCATGCTTTAATTTTACATATTTGGTTTGTAAGAGCCCTTTGTTTTTGGGCATTAATTGCAATCGAGTTTGTATTGTTAAAATTTTGAATCGTTTGTGCTTATTTCAGTGATTTCTGGAGAAAACGAGTCCCAAATCGAAGTAGAAAAAATGAAGATC
>NW_028325948.1:0-31253 GCF_027475165.1 Benincasa hispida | reverse complement strand
GAAAAAAGACAAGATTGCAAAAGAATATTTGGCATTGACGACGTTGAGTCCTAAATCCTTCGATTCAGGTTGTCAAGGTTGCTGATTTTGGAGTTGCCAGAGTTCAAACTCAGTCTGGAGTAATGACTGCTGAAACTGGAACATACCGGTGGATGGCTCCTGAAGTATGTGTTTTCCTTTAATTTCTCATACCTTAAATACCTTCTTAATTATTCCAAATTAAATATACCTTACTGTAAATACAAGAACGAATCAACGATTAAAATTTAGTGAGATCATTATCAAAAAAGAAAAATTTAGTATTATATACGTCATATGCTTGTGCCAGATTGCTGTGTGCTATTTGGTTCAGCCTAGCTTGATTATTATGCCTCTTTAAGACTTTCATATGTTTACTATTCTGGTATATGAGGACCGAGTCATGCTTAGCTGGCAGTCTGACGCATTTTCTATCATATCTTGCTTTCTCTCACTTCTGTGATTAATTAAATTATAACCTAGAATTTGCATCTTGATCTTACCAACATTTTCAAGAGTGATAACAGTGATGAATTTAAGACACCGAAGGACTGCACGGTTCCATTGATAGCACGGCTTTAGATGGAGCATAGTAGTTAGAAAGGGTATATCTAATCTTGATGACATTAAATGTCCTACTTTTGTTCTTGACACTCACTGACCCAACACTTCAGCACCGATTTGTCTTCCTTGAATCCATAACAGCACTACCTTTTTCAATTTATTACTTGTTTACTACACGAGTTTTACTTAAATGCAGTTTGGTCAGTAGCATTTTATCAACTAGTCTGCCAATGTCTGTTGCTCTAGATTCTAAAGGATGCGCCATGGTTTTGCCTTATGATGATATATTTTTCTTTTTGATGTGAAGGTTATTGAGCATAAACCATATGACCATAAGGCAGACGTTTTCAGCTTTGGAATTGCCTTATGGGAGCTTTTAACCGGAGAAGTAAGCCGCTGCTTTGATTTGAGTATTCACTTTATGGATGTTATTATGCCCTGTCCATTTTAGTGTACATATGATTACCCTTTTGCTATTTTGTTGTATGACTAGATTCCTTACTCATCCATGACCCCACTACAAGCAGCGGTTGGCGTGGTCCAGAAGGTATCGACATCTATTTCTTGATCAATATTACCATTACTGCAACTAAAATGCTTTAATTTAGTATCCAACGTGGTTTGACAGATATTGCGGCCTACAATACCCAAGAATGTCCATCCCGTTCTTGCTGACCTGCTTGAAAGATGCTGGAGGCATGATCCAACCGAACGACCAAACTTCTCTGAAATTTTGGAGATCCTCAAGCAGATAGCTGAGCAGGTAGGTAAACTCATTAGCAATTTCTGACTTGTTGAATTATGAAAAAGTTTCTCAGTGAGATTCAATTGAAGCAGGTCGAAAACAACGGGGAAAATCGACGCAAGAAGGATAAATTATCTGGTGCGTTCTTCTCAGCCTTCAAGAGGGGGCACCAGTGAATGCGCAGAGGGAGCTTAGCCAGAGCTGCAATGATGCTGGTAATCAATAAAACCGTCCCACAAAAAGAAGGAAAATGTTTGAACCTTCCTTTTTTATCACTTTTTTGTGTTCATGTTTCCTTCTTTTACCTTACAGCTATATTTGAAGAACCCTTCAATGTCCATGGCCTAACCCGCAGCATGTTGTATAATATGTTATTTAAAACTGATACATCTGAATGTAGAATTCGGCTTCTTTCTTTGATATTACCAGTGTGATTCTCTCTTCTCTCTCTATCTTCTTTCTTTTCTCTTACATTAGTAAATGCAATCGACTTTTATGAATTTTGAATCTTAAATTAATTAGATTTTGTTGGTCGAGTTATTGTTGTCCTACGCAGTTTTGAAAACTGACTACGACGATTATGTCGTAATTGGGACGATCAAAAGAGAAGAGAGCTGATAATCAACCATTAACAAAAAGAATTTAGCAATTGGATTCTACTTCTGAATCTCAAGAGAATCGTACTAGAGCAAAAATCTTCAAAAACTAGCTGCAAATTTCTCAAGGAGGAAAAAAAAAAAAGAAAAATTGAGAGCACAAGAAAGAACAAGGAGAAAGATAAGTCCAAAGATCACCAAACAACAATCAAACAGGGGCTATAAACACAAAAGAATAGAATTAGACACAGTATTGGCAAACAGATAGATAGGATTGTTCACCAAACTAGCTGCTAGTATATATGATACCTTTCTCTTCAGCTTTGGAGGAACAATCTTCAACAGTCTGACTCTTCACTGTATCTGTTCAGAAGCTGGCGAGCACGAACCCGAACCTGCAATCGGACCAATGCATGCATGAATTGAAGAGCTATGCGTGCTTGCCTCCTCGCGCACACTCTCCAGCGCGCCTCCTCGCGCACACTCCTCGAGCTAGCGCTTGCAGCTTCACCAAGCTCCTTAGCGCTTGAAATGCTCGTCTTGCCTAAACAACAAGCATAAGTGCTGGTGATATATGAAAGGATTAAATGTACTCTACTTTAGGGAGACAATCATTCAATTTGAAAATACTACTTGGTGTGAAAAAACTTATCTAGAATTCAAAATTTCCTTTTTTCTAACTCCAAATTGTTAATGAACACTTATGAGTCTTCTAGTCATCTAGTAAAATACCTGAATTCAAATACTCACCATCTTCTCATCTTATCTTATGTTGTTTGGTGAATAAAAAAATATCTAACTAGAATTAAAAAGGCAGGTATAAAATTTGAAGAAATTGAAAAGATGTCTTGTTAGAGTTAGAAATGAGCATGGCTCAATGATAATCAACATGTATTTGTATTCGAAGTTGCATTAGAAAAAGTCAAAGTACTTCTCTTGAAAGCAGTTTTTCTAATACTAATTTAAAAACCACATTTTATGATCTAACCCAACCATAATCATGAAAATGATTGATAAATTCTATTTCAATAGGCAAAAAGTACTTTGCATCGCCCAAAACTAAAAAATCATTGTTGGGAGGTGAAATATTTTGGGATGCAAAGAGTGAAAAGAAAGGGAAAAAGTGTCATGGTAAGATATAATACAAGATGGCCTCTGAAACAAGCTTGGATTTTGATGGCTGCCACTTCCTCTACAGACAAAACTTTGTTTTGAAATCTGGGTGTCATTGAATCATAATCAATTTCTTCTTCTTCTTCTTCTTCTTCTTCTTCTTCATCTTGTTGTTGTGGTAATGTAAGTTTGGTTTGTTCTTCATCATGAATTGGGCTGGCATTTGTCTGCAGAAAAACAATGTCTCTGTTGTTGCCATTTCTACTCAGCTTCCTTCTAGCTCTTCTAAACCAGTTTCTTGCAATCCCCATTTTACTTAGCTTTTTCTTCTTCTCTTCAAAGCTTTGATAAAATGCTTTACTTAATCTAATTTCTTATGACTTTAATGGAAACTCAAAGGTTGCATTTGCATGAAAATGGGAGATGTGCGCAACATGTTTGTTTTGGATGACAAGATTTTGGATTCAAATGACCAAATTTTGAATTTGTGTTTTATGTTGTTGCTTTGTCACAAATCTAACAACGTGGAGGGATGTCTTTCTTTCTCTCTCTGCTATGACAAGGATATTGTGAGTTGACTTTGGTTGTTTAGTTGAATAGAATAATGTGGTTGACGGTTTTATATTGAGGATAAGAGAAAAGAATTAAAAACGGTATTATGATCGTGCATATAATTGTCGAAAGTAGTCATATTGTGACAATCATGTTTAATAGGTCTTTGGGTAGAACGTATTTACCTACTTATAGGAGGAGGAAACATTTCTAGTTTGCTCACCTTTAAGGTCTCCTTTGATAATTAATTAATTCTATTTTGTGTTTCTTTGCTTTGTTATCTACTTTCTGACAATGATATTGAAATTCGTACTGTGTTCTGAAAACTATAAAAATAATTTATAAAATCTCATTTTTTTTATTTTTTTATTTTTTAATTTGTTTAGGAATTCAAAAGTATTTTATAAGAAAGATGTAGATTATTATAAAGAACTTGTGAGAAAACAAGTACAATTTTCAAAAACTAAAAATAAGGAAAAAAAACTAAATGATTATAGAATAAGGTCTAAATGTTTTTTAGAGATCAAGGAGAAAATCTTTCCTCTCTCATTTTCTCTTCATCTACCATGAAGGAATCGTGAAGGTTCGCAGCGGAAGAGGATCGATCCCAATTTTAATTTTAATTTTGATTTTAATTTAATTTAATTTATTATCTTTTTTTTTTTTTAAATACAGAATCCCAATTTACAGATCAAGAAAAAATTATGCATTACAATAAAAAATTTAACAACATGCTTTTACATAAAAGAATTAGGTAAGTAAAATGACTTACCCTTTAAGCCCAATAATCTTTGCGTAGTCCTTCGTTCTGGTCACGAACGTTTCGATCTTCCAATTCGATCTCCAAGAAATGAGATCCCAAATAAAGACACTACCACTTGAGAACCTTCTGTATTCTCTTGGGATTGAGATTTGACAGGAGTAGTGGACTCTCTTTTGGGAGGTGGGAGGAGGGAGGAGAGGATGAGTGGAAGAAGAAACTTTTTTCTTCTCTGTATTTTTCTTCAAGAAAAGCCAGAGAAAACTCTCTCTGTAAAATCAAAGGAAGAAGACAAATGGAAACGTCAAAAAACAACTTCCCCGCTATGCACGACTGAAATGAGAGAATTACAACTCCCTCCTTTTAATTAAATTAAAATTAAGTAATTATTATATATTAATATAGTATAGATATATTATATATATATTGTGTGTATAGATATATATATATATATATACACTATACATTGTATCAAATTTAACATATAACCTATAGTTTTTATAATGTATCAAATACAATTTAACCTATAGTTTTAATTCTCTCAATTACTTATGATTTTTTTTAATATAAATCACATTTATACTAAATTCAATTATATGAATCTCATCTATATAATTAATATTTCAATCATATTCAATTATTTAATTCCTCTCAAATAAACTTTATACTATAATATATCAAATACATTATATTAATTATATCACATATAATTAATTTAATTAATTATATCATATATAATTAATTCCCTCAATTAATTTGAACATTTCAAATTAACCTAATGGTATTTGGACCTGTAATTGAGCTACAGAAGGGACCTTATGGACCTGTAAACTGAAGCTTCAATGGTATTTGGATAATTAACTAAACTCTATAATTAAGTTACCCAACATCCATTAGCTGCCGGTTATTCCACTAAAGATCGAAAGCTGCACTCTTCGCGCTATAGATAAATTTATGTATTCATTGGATATAATCAGTCAACAATGCGATGATCCTTCATAAATTGCTCGTAAGTACAATTGGGCCAAAATTATCGTTTGCCCCTGTAGTTACATCTAACTCCTTAAGTACCATTGATCCCTCTAATGAACAATAAGTCATAGTCCAATTATGACCAAGTCCCTCTCGGGCCAAGAGAGGGTGTGGCCACAATGTTCAAGCCTTGGAATCAGTTCTTAAGGGAGCAATTTATCTATGTACCTCGACATTAGGAAATGAGTGAATTCTATTTTGTGTAGCCGTGTTCCTAGCTCATAAATCCCTAAAATGGTAGGAATATTGAGTTGACAATTTGGCCACTCTCACCTACACAAATCAAAGGACCGCCTTTATAGGCAGGAGTTCACAACTCACTCAGGATTCAGGTCATGTCACCTATAGTCATCCTGATGAAATGTAAGTATCTATTATCAATGTGTTGGGGTTAGCCCTAAATCTCGTAGGGTTCTATAGTTTGTAAACATTGTATGAACAAACTCTTATGTGATTAATAATATATGATATTTTATTCATTTTGTCTATAAAATATATGATATTTTAGTTGCATTAACCATAAACCAATAAACTAACATCTAAGGTTATCGTTGTAATTTAAACATGTATGTGGAGACATCAGGTGGACCATGTTTAAGTGATAACCTAAATGGTCTGTAGTATATGGATAAGGCTGGGTACCTTATCAGCCTTATCCTGGTGACACTACGAGTATGGCTTGCTTTGTAGGTGTTACAATTGTTGTAAAGTACTACAAATGACCTGATCCTGATCATTCATGTATTAGACATGCGAGCGGGGATATTCTATATAAAAGAGTTTGTATAAGACCGGACCATGAAATGTTTGGTTTCATTATATAACACCGTTCATAATGGAGACTTACATTTCACCAGGATGACCATAGGTAACATGACTTGAATCCTAAATGAGTTGTGAACTCTTGCCTATGAGGGCGGTCCTTTGATTTGTATGGGTGAGAGTGGCTAGATCGCTGACTCAACAAGCCTACCATTTTGGGGATTTATCTGATTGGGTAGCTGGGAATACAGTTACACAAGATGGAATTCACTACTTCCTTGAAGCAGGGGTAAGTAGATAAATTGCTCCCTTAAGGGCTGATTCCGGGTCTTGAACAATGTGGCGCCACACCCTTTCCTGGCCCGAGAGGGGTTTAGTCATAGTGGGACTATGATCTATTGTTCATTAGAGGGATCAGTGGTACTTAAGGAGTTACATATAACTACAGGGGCAAACCGGTAATTTGGCTATTGTACTTACAAGAAATTTGTGAAGGTTCATCGTACTGTTGATTGGTTCTATCCAATGGACATAGAAATATATCTATAGTGCGAAGAGTGAAACTGTTGGTCTTTAGTGGAGTGCCCAAAAGTTAACGAATGGTGGATAATGTAATTAAAGAGTTTAATTAATTATTCATGTATTGTTGGAGCTTCAAGCTACAGGTCCATAAAATCCCTTGGTATCTCAAAAGGATTTAGTTGAGAATAAGTTTTTGAGTTAATTTGAATTGTTCAAATTAATAAGAGGGATTTAATTATATATAATATAATTGTTATAATGTATTTGATACATTATAGTTTAATGGAGGAAATAAATATTTGAATAAGATTCAAATATATATTCTATGTGTTAATTTTGGCATAAAAGAAACATGCTAAAAACAGAGTATAATGGGTTTCAAGAATATACCTTGGTCGAACCTTCGAAATCTCTATTTCCAGATGCAAAATCCTCCGAGTCCTTGTGTAGACCAACACAAGATCTTCCCTACTATCCTCTTGGTGCTCTAGATTGAGTTGTGGGACTCAAAATAAGCTGGAATCAAAGGAAATATGGAGAAAGCTCACTGAACCAACCCATTGAAGAACACCTTCTTCATCCGAATTTTTCAGCAAAAATCCAATCGGTTCATCATCACTTTCTTCATTCCAATATCTTCAATATATTGCAGACTATCATGCAAAGAGAAGTGCTGCATGAGATGCAACTCATGTTTGGAGTAAACCAAAGGAGGAGGTGGTGGGTTTCTTGTCAGCTAGTTGAAGATGAACTTTGAAAAACCCATTTTCAAGTTTTGTGTAATTTTTCAATTTCCAAAAATCTATTTTGATTTTAAAAACATATTTTATTTCTAAAATAAAAATTTATTAATTTTACAAATTAATTTTCTAATAAAATTAATAAATAATTATCTAAATAATTTAAATAATTCTAATTAATTTAATATCTAATATTAAATTAATTTTTACACAAATTCATCTTCACATATTTAAATCATATTTAAATATATTTTCTCCAATTTCGTTTGATTCTAATTTGAACGTTTCAAATTAACTTATCACACTAGAGCTAATCCATTTCCGAGCTAGTAGGGGGACCTCATGGACCTACAAATCATGGGCTCCAACGATCCGAGATTAATCGGCTAAACTCATTAGACCGATCTAACCCCCATTCGTTAACTAATGGGTCACTCCACTAAAGCCCATAGTTGAACTCCCCTCACTATATATATATTATGTCCACTCGATATAACCATGATTAGTAGGTTAACCCTTCACAGATTGTTTGTAATAACGGCTGGTGAAATCTCTATTTTACCTCCGAAATTACCTCTTGTTCCTTAAGTCCCCACTGATCCCCTAATGAACAATTGTTTTGTGATCCAATCACAAAATCGAGTCCCTTTCATGCCAAATGAGAGCGCGAAATCCCTTGTTCAAGCCCCAAAATCAGCACTTAAGGGAACAATCTACTATCCCTAAAGCGGGTAGGAGTGAATTCCCTCTTGCACCCTATGTCCCCAATTATCTATCCGGTCTTATCCCTGAAATGGAAATCATATTGAGCCGGAGTCGTTGAGCCAACCCTCACCTATGCAAATATAAGGGCAATCCCCAATAAACAGGAGTTCATAGTTAGCTCAGAATTAAGGTCAAGTTACCTAGGTTATCGTTTTGAAATAGTCAGTCTTAAACAGTAAACAACGTTATAAAGTAAGAGTGACTCATTTCGTAGTTCGATCTTGTACAAAATCTTTTTCACAAGAACACCTCCACTCATGTCCAACATGAACGAATTAGGATCACTTCGTTTGTAGCACTTTACAATTCCTTGTAACAACTATAGAGCAGGCCATATCCAATAGTGTTACCAGAATAAGGTACCCAACCTTATCCATGTACTATAGATCATTTGACTATTTACTTGAACCTGATCCACCTTTATGTCTCCACATAAAGTTCAAGTACTCATCCAATAGTCAAAGGACTTTTAGGTTCATTGGATTTCTATTCAAGCAATAGATCTATTCAATAACACCTTTATTGAATTATCAGAATAAGTTCCATTGTTTGCATACTACGAGTTTTAAGACATAAAATCCAACACTATGAATGTGATTCATAGTTGTTAAATTTAATATAAATATGATTTATATTAAATGCCATAAAATAGAGAAAAGAAACTATAATTTATATTGTATATGATACAATATTAAAACTATAGGTTATATGTTATATTTGATATAACATATAATTTAATATAAATATAATATGATAAGTTCATCTCTGTCAACATCCCCCATTGCCTTCTTGTAAGACAATGGATCCTCAACCTTGCTATCAACTACCATAACTAGGATTTCAGTTAAACTCATATAGTGAATAGGTGGGTTCGCAACCCTCCCACTACGTCGAGGTTTCCTTAACACTTGAGGTGGATTTGACCTACTAGATGGACCTACTTCAACAACTCTTGTTGAGGTAATAGGCTCTTCAACAACTCTTGTTGAAGATTCAGTAGTTTCTTTGGAAATCTCATTCAACACGATTTTACTTTTGGGTTTGTGCTCCCTTATGTGGTATTCCTTAAGAAAAGTAGCATTTGTTGATACAAATACTTTGTTTTCTTTAGGATCAAAGAAATAACCACCTCTCATTCTCTTGGGGTAGCCTACAAATAGGCATAACCTTGAACGTGGTTCTAATTTCTTAGGATTGGCCTCAAGTACATGTGTTGGGCAACCCTAGATTCTGAAATGACGTAAACTAGCTTTATGATCATTCCATAACTCCAGAGGTGTTTTGGCAACACTCTTGGAGGGAACACAGTTCAGAATATATCCCAACTCTCAACACCTGGTACATTCTAATTTTTTTTTTCCAATTTAGCAGAACATATATCAACACCATTCTTAGTAATAAATACTTTATTATAAGAAAAGTTCAATTGATAATTGTGTTCTAAAAGACACTTTACAGAAACTAAGTTCCTTTTTAAATTAGGAACAACATATACATCATTCAGAAAGAGAAATTTGTTCTGTAAAGTTAACTGGAGACCTCCCACTACTATAGTTAAGATGACGTGTCCAATTCCAAATCGCATTGTCATCTCACCAGCATCAAGTTGATGCTAGGAACTAATTCCTTGAAATGAAGAACAAATATGGTTAGTGGCCCTAGAGTCAATAATCCAGGCAGAATCATCATTCTCCACTAAACAAGCTTTCAAAACAAGCAAATCATATTTACCTTGTTTAACCTTATTCTTTTCTTCCAAATATCTGGGTTAGTTCCTCTTCCAGTGTCCATCCTGGTTGCAATGGAAACATTTTCCCTTATCAACCCTCACTGGTTGTCTACCCCTTAGAGCAACAACTTTTGGGTTAGCAACAGCCTTCCCTTTTCCATCCTTTTTCTTTTTCCACATTTTAGTGCCGGAGGAAGAAGGTACAGACTTAGTTCCTGAGGTCGAACCTTTATGGAACTTTTTGGAAGATGAAGCAACATTTGCTTTATCCTTCCCCTCTTTGCTGTTCAATAAGAATTGGAAGGTCTGTAGCTCATTGAGTAGAGTAGTCAGGTTGTAGTCAATCCTGTTCAGAACAACATTGCTACGGAAGTGTAAGAAGCTTTCTAGTAAAGATTCCACTATGATGCTAACCTGGCTGGCCTCATCGATGCTTGACCCATTCATCTCTGCCACGTTGAAATGGATCATCATGTTGAGAACATATTCTCGAACAGATGCCTCCTTTTGCATATGAGCATTGAAGATGTATTTGAGAGCGTCGTGCTTGAGCTGTGCGGACGGTTATCCAAACATTCCCTTCAGGGACTCCATGATCTCATGTACAATGACCATGGGCTCATGCTTCTTGGCCAAGACTTCATTAATGCTTGCCAAGATATACGTTTGAGCCTTCTCGTTTGCCCTTGTCCAATGCTCGTATGCTTTCCGAACATTTCGAGGAGCATTAGGAGGTTGAATGGGAGGACACTCCTCCATTAGGACAAAACATAAGTAATCGATGATTAAAATCATGTTTATCGTATTTTTCCAACTAGTGTAATTTTCACCAGTTAATTTTTTAGCGAAAAAAAAATAAGTGTAGCGGTAGCCATATTAAATTGCTGAAAAAGAATAAACTTAATTTAGTCTACTTGCATTAAACCACTTTTAGAAAACCAATCAAGTTTTAACAAAATAGTCTAGTGTACCCTAAGTGACATCTATTTTGCAATGATGCTTTAGTGAGGCAGAACAAAAGTCATCGTAAGGTGATCAAGTGCCCTTTCACTGAAATGAGACATTCTCAACCATTAGACAGAAACAACTATTTGTAACTGTAACTAATAGTCACAATTGTTTGGTCTAGAATTTGTGAACATCCAATTCTGTGTAAGTGTAACCCCTCATTTTAGGTTTTAGAGTCCTGCTCCATTGAGCCAACCCTAGAGAAAAGCCGATTGAAATAAGAGACTAAAATAACCCTATCCATCTCTGGAGATCAAATAAAGCGTCATGCAATACTACCTTTCTTTAAGGGGACACCCACGATGCCTCGAGGCGATGCATGAAACTTTATCCAACCTAATGAGAGAGAACGAGGGATATGTTGTTACACGTCCTGCTCTCACTTACTATAAACATTCTCTCCATTCACCTTGGTATTGACCTACCCAAACACCACTCGTAGGGGATACCCATGGTACCTCGAGGTCGAGAGTAGATCTCACGGTGTGAACTTTTAGGGAGAAATGTGTAGAGGATAAACGAATTAACATATACCTCATTTTTCTCCCACTGAGTGTTCTACCTAGGGTTCATTAATTTAGAAAATTCGACTACTGATTTTATCTAAGTATTTGTTTAATTTGCTAAACAACAACTCTTGTCTTTGATGAATAAACAACTTTGATTCAAATCTTATTAAACTCTTTAGCAGACTTTCATCAAATTTGCATGCACGTAAAAAATCTATCTAATTCATCTTTCTAGGTAGGTTCCCAATACATTTGAGAGGGAGTTCATATCTAGGGGGAGCCTAGGTGATTTGAGAGTTGAGCTCTACGTGAGCCATTGTAGTAATTGGTGTATTACAGATAAATACTATGCTGTAAATTTCTTAACTCAACATTATTAGTGGATTATCTCTCCTGGGTACACAACCCCCCAGATGTAGGTAGTTTATCTCCTGTGTTCATTTATCTTTATTGTTGTTCGAATTATGTTGTTACAATACTTGTTAGTGCTTTTTGTTTAACATTTGAATTTCGAGTGCTGAGTCATCCTAAATATTTTTTCAGTTATATTTTACTAAGAACATTACCCCGGTAAAGGAAATTAAGTTATCCAGGTAGAGGGGATTATGTGATTTATTTATATATATATTGTATTTTTTTGATAGGTTATGCAAGTGTTCTCTGAAGGGGCATTGCTTGATAATGAAGATTATAGGTATTGCAAGGTATTTACATGGCTTAATCTAATGGACATTTAAATTAATTTTAGTATGTGTGTGTCAAAATATGACAAATATTTTAACTGTTTACAAGTAGAAAGTATCTATTAACACTTACCTAGAGTTTGAGTGTGAAATTTAATGAATATTCGTAATTAGAGTGTTAGATGTTATAATTAAATTTATTGTCACCCATGAAATTAAGTTTTTGGGTCAATTAATGATAAGATAGAGATTACCTAGAAAAGTTATTGGTTGAAATATCTTAAAAGTTCTCAAGTTTTTAAAGCTTTCCACAAGTGTTTATCCCCCAAGTTTTTAAAGCTTTCCACAAATATCTTAAAATTCGTTACAAACTTTCAAATGAAAATATATGTAATCAAAGATATTGTTTTAAAAATAGCCTCATATTAATTAACGACTTAGATGAAGAAATAATATTAAGAACCCCATTCCTATCTCAACTTTATCCACTCTCAGTAAATGAGAAAGGAATAAATTCAAAAATCTTAAATCAAAACATTACTTTCAAATTTGTAAATCCAATATCTACTAAATTAATAAATTCAATTCAAAATTCCTCAATATTTAAAATTATTAATTCCATTAAAAGAAAGACACAATAAATACAATTTATAAAAGAAGAAATACGTTATAAAAGAATCGAAAAACAATTAGATGACCTTTATATTAAAAAAATCAATAGAATTAGCATGAAGCATGGTAAGCCTTGTGTTCCCAGCAATAGAATCATAAGACCGTTGGTAAGCTTAGTGTTCCAGTGTTGTAGAATTTTTAGCATCCTGATTATTTGTCATAATAGATAATTCGAATTCTAATAGGACTTTAAGTCTTAAAATTTTTAATGTCTAAGATCATTGGAACAATGCTCTCTAAAGCCTATATTACAAAAAACTCAAATTTAATTGAAGATTATTCAAATGATTCTCAACCCTCCATAGTGAATAGTCAAGAGCTTCAAATAGCAAAAATAGAGAAAAACCTCCATAATTGGAATATACCAAAAGTAGATATTAAAACAATCTATCAAATAGGAAAATTTGATTTTCTTCAAGATTATAGAATCAAAACCACAGAACAATTAGTCTCAATCAATAAACTCTCAGAAACTCTTTGTTTATTTTCAAGACAATCAATTATTCAACACCAAGAAAAATATAAATTTCTTCATATAGGATTAGTTAAATTGCCATAAAACCACTTTATAGAATAGGATTAGATCTCCAATTCTATTACTGTTACGTGATAAAAGACATAGAAACTTTTCAAACTCAATACTTTCTATAGTCGAATCAAATTTAGAACGAGGACCAGTCTATTTCAATTGTTATCCAAACTTTTCAGTTTCACTAAGTAATCAAAATATACTTAGATCTTTAATGCTTGACATTAAAATTAAAACATGGTTTGGGAACCACAAATAGAATCTATTGTAGGAATATTTCAGATACATTATAAACTAATGCATACAAATTTATCCCCCAAAGCTCTTAAGACTTCTCCCAAGGACCAAACCCTCATAATGGAAGCCAATACGGAATATTCAAATACTTTTACTCCAAAAATGTTATCTTGGAATCAAATTACTCATAATCTCAGATGGAATTTAGAAGACACTTTTAAACCTTCAATTGAAGATCCAAAATTAACCTGTATTATTGAAAATGAAGACGGACGTGTAGAAATGCAGTTTTAATCTTCAAGATATGAACCTCCTAGATTTTCTACTACGTGTGAACCTCCTCAACCCAATACTTCTATAAATCTTCAAGGAGTATGGTTTGATAATACAATACCACAAAATATTAACCAGTTAAATGTTATTTTCAAACCCTTTATAATTAACAAAATAGAATTAGATAAAGAGTTTTGGTCGAAAAAAAAACAAACTCTTAAGGAATAAATATTTTGAATCCTTGACCAAAATTAAACAAAGTGAGACGTGATGAATATTACGAAACAATGGAAAAACTTAAATTAAATATATATTTCTTCCATTGGATGAAATATAACACCTATTATCAAAACCTTACATCTCCTTCCTATCAAACTATTAATACTAATACCTCTTCCCCACATAGGAAACTACAAATCTTAAAAGATGCATAACTTCTCCACATCCTCCCTTAAAAGAAATTAAATTTCAAAATAATAATGATCAAGAAGTAATAACTTCACCTTTCAAGATGATAAATGTACCTGAAATTGGAACAGAAGTACCAACATTAAAAGATATTGAAAATATACAATTACAGAATAATTATTCTAATTAATAAAATTTCACATACAATATCAAACCAAGTAGAAAGAATAGAATCCAAACTTGAATCTCAACATTATCCTATAAAATCACAACCTCAACAAATCGATCAAAATCATTGTTTAAACCTTTTGCAAGATAAAGATTTAAAATTAATTAATTTTTCAAGTAAAGAATCTAATAATATTTTAGATAAAATTAACCTTCAATTACAAAATCTGAATTTAAATTCCACAAAAGAATTTAATACATCAACCTCAACATAAAAAATTAATACTATAAATGAAACTTCTGGTCAAAATCATTCTGACATACATGAAATAAAAGATAATCCTGATGACTTACAAAATAACCTGGAAGAACAATTTCATAACCTCACTCTTCAAAAGATAACAAATTCTAAGTATCCAAAATTAAGAAACTATTATTCCAGACCATCTCTCCCTGACATGCAATACGAAAAGAGACATCAATTAACCCAAACTCAATATACAGGAAATGACATCTATGAATGGAATATAGATGGCATGACTGAACATCAAATTCTAAATTTAATGTATGAAATGACCTTAGCAGCTACTGCTTACAAAATACACCAAAATACAGACCACCAAATTGCTCAAATGCTAATTTCCGATTTCACTGGCAATTTAAAAGGATGGTGGGATAATTGTGTATCTTCAAATGACAAAACAAGAATACTAAGTACCATTAAAGTTGGACCAAGTGATTCGGGAATAAGTCTAACACAAGACGCCATTGCAACTTTGATTTACACTATTACAAAAAACTTTATAGGAGAATCCGTTCAATTCCAAGAACGAAGTTTTAAAATTCTTTCCAATCTTATCTGTCCAAAACTTCAAGATTTTAAATGGTATAAAGATGTTTTCCTGAGCAAAATTTACATCCGCATAGATTACAATAATCAATTTTGGAAAGAAAGATTCCTCTCAGGATTGCCAAAATTATTTGCTGAAAAAGTATGCCAAACAATAAGACAAACTTATCACGGTACAATTCTTTTTGATAATCTAACCTATGGTGAATTAATTAACTTTATAACAATGAGGGTTTAGCTTTATGCACAGAACTTACATTGAGAGCAAATATGAAAAATGAATTTCATAAGCAAAAACATGAACTTGGATCCTTTTGTGCTCAATATGGTTATGAGAAAATACAAGCTCCCCCAGCACGAAAACAACCCAAGCAATTTAAAAGATACAGAAAACCTTATAGAACTTAAAGGACATTTTCAAAATAACTAAAACAAACAAACTTATAAACCAAAAAGAAGATTTAAAAATTACAAAACTACTAAAAGAAAAGAAATTACTTGTTATAAATGTAGACAAAAGGGATACATGACTCCAAATTGTCCTATGAAAGGAAAAATTAATAGTTTAGAAATAGATGAAGTTTTAAAAATTCAATTATTAAACTTGTTAACACATTCAGACTCCTCATGACAAAGAAGAATCCTTCTATGATCAAATTTTTGAAATTCAAGAAAATATTGATAATTCTGATTCTGAAATATCAATATCCTCTAGTGATAATCAAATCGAGACATGTGCATGCAAGCAAACTATAAATGTTATTTCAAGAGACCAAGAGATTCTTTTTAAAGCCATTAGCCAAATTGAAGATCCCAAAATTAAAAGAGAATATTTTAAAAAACTTATCTTATTATAGCAGAACCTTAAAAACAAAGTTTCCAACATTACAATCTAGATAATTTCCCGCTTCGAACCAAAAACAAAACTAGTAACTATTCCTGATATTCAAAGAGAAATAAATACAAAAGGAAGAAATTTTTAACATTAAAAAAGAAAATTCTCAAATAAAATTTGAACTCTTATCACTTCAAACTCAACAAATAATTGATCAACCTTCCACTTCTGAAAATCCTGAAAATATAGAAATTGATAACAAAGTCGATAAATTTTTACATGAATCGTTTATCAATCTTATTAATAAAGTTCAAATACAGAAATGGTACTTTATTATTGATCTTGTTATAAATAAGGAATACCATTTAACTTCTAAGGTTTTAATTGACTCGAATCAAAACTGTATAGAGAAGGCTTAATACCTACCAAATACTTTGAAAAAACCTTCAAAAAATTACATGGTGCCAATGGTCGACGATTAAAAATTCGTTACAAGTTTTCAAATGCAATATCTACAATCAAGGATATTGTTTAAAAAATACCTTCATATTAGTTAAAGACTTAGATGAAGAAATAATATTAGGAACCCCATTCCTATATCTCAACTTTATCCATTCTCAGTAAATGAGAAAGAAATAAATTCAAAAATCTTAAATCAAAACATTACTTTCAAATTTGTAAATCCAACATCTACTAAATTAATAAATTCAATTCAAAATTCCTCAATATTTAAAACTATTAACTAACAAACACAATTTCTAAAAGAAGAAATAGGTCCTAACATAATCGAAAAACAATTAGATGACCCTTATATTCAAAATCAAATTAATCACTTTAAAGAATTAATTGAAAAAGATCTATGTGCTACAATTTCTAATGCTTTTTGGGAAATAAAGCAACATATCGTTAGTCTACCATATATTAAAAATTTTCATGAATAAAAAATTCCTACAAAATCAAGACTTATACCAATGAATGCTGAATTATTAAAATATTGCCATAAAGAAATTCAAGAACTCCTAGAAAAGGGACTCATACGACTCAGCAAATCACTGTAGAGTCGTGTTGCTTTTTATGTAAATAATCAAACAGAAATTGAACGAGGAGTACCTCGTCTTGTAATCAATTACAAACCCTTAAACTGTTCTAAAATGGAAACGTTACCCCATACCAAACAAAAAAGATAAAGATTTGATATGAAATCTGGATTTTGGCAAATACAAATTGTTGAGAAAGATAAATATAAAACGACATTCAATGTTCCATTTGGACTGAAAAATGCCTAATTTCAAAATATTATGAATGACATTTTTAACCAATATCAAGAATTCACAATTATCTATATTGATGATATTTTAATCTTTTCACCATAAAACCAATTCAAAGATTAATAGAATTTGCTAACAAATTTTCAGATGAAATCACCAATAAAAATCAATTACAAAGATTCTTAAGTTGCTTAAATTATATATCAGACTTTATTCCAAATTTAAGATAAACATGTAAACTACTATATCAAAGACTTAGAAAAAATTCCCCTCCATGGAATCATCAACATACATGCATCATTAAAACCATCAAAGGTCTAGTTAAGAGTCTTCCATGTTTATCCATCATCAATCCACATGCAATCATGTAGAAACAGATGCATTAGATATAGGGCATGCTTAAACAGTCCATCAATGATAACGATATCTGGCTAGGATCTCAAAAAAATTATTCAACCATAAAAAAAGAGATTTTATCCATCGTTTTATGTACCAGAAAATTCCAAAGTGATTTAATCAACAAAAGTTTTTTTAATATGCGTGGATTGCAAAACAACTACAATTGTTTTACAAAAGGATATTAAAAATCTGGTTTCTCGACAAATTTTTGCCAGATGGCGGCAATACTTTCTTGTTTTGATTTCAAAATGGAAACTACAAAAAGAAGTGCAAACTCCCTTCCTGATTACCTCACTCGAGAATTTCTTCAAGGCAAGACTAAAGAAGAGAGTGAAAGAGGGAAAGAAAAGAACGAATGAATTCCACTTGCAAGAAAGAAGAAAAGCATGATCGTGATCAAGAACAACAACGATCAACACCTCCACAAACCAAAACATCGTAAGGAGAATCATCACCAGTAATGGAGGATCGAAAAGGGAAAACTCCTCAAGTACTGCCGTTATCAAATAAATTTCAAATTTTTGGATCTTCCATCCCTTCAAGGCCTTTTGCCTTAACAATCAACTCTTCCCTATCAAAATTGAGGAGTCATCCACTCTTCCAACCAGTTACATCCAAGCCATTACAAACTCAAACTCTCAAAATTCAAAAATTATACCCTCAAACAAAAACTTTTAATTATCGATCATCTTCATCTACTTCTTACCATAATAAAATCTAGTATTACAATTCTTGAGCCAGAATTCATAGGTAAATCTATGCTTGAAACAATTCAAAAAACATTTCCGTCAAATTTCCATTTTATTCCAAACCATCCAAAAAAAACTCGTTTATTCTATGAATTTATTCTTGTTGATACCGACTCAATTGAAATCACCCATAACAAGAATAAAGACGACTCCAATAGAATTGTCTTTTCAAAAGTTAGAATTCTTCGTGTTCTAACTCCAACAAAATGCAATCAAAGTATTTATATTGAAAAAAGATTTTCTCATCAATTTTCTCCACAAACTTATTCATACATTGATTATCAAAATGCTTGGTACAATATATTTTGATTAAACATTTTAATCATTATTGGTTCATAATGTTTGACAAAACATGTATTTAAAATTTTCCATTATGGTTTAATGATTGGTGGGATATACTTGGTCTTAATGAGGCATCCTACCATACCTAATTCTTGAAAATTTTAAATACTTTTCAAACAATATTTTCTCAAATTCTTTTGACTTTCATCTAGCATGGATCTTTTGCTGGAATTATTCTATTATAGAATTAAATGGCATCTCCCACCTATCTCGATCATATCGAATCAAATAGTGGGACAAATTCAACACAACTGTTGCTTAAAAAAATGTGGTGGAAAAATGGTTTTCCATCTATCCCCACAACATGAAGCCAAACCTACAAAAGAATCAACAATTTTTTTACTCAAAAATCAAGATTGATGGCTACAATGACACAAGTATCAAATGAAGAAGAGCTCAATATTAATCTTCAACAAATTTTGTCTCCATCCACTACCAGCCAAGAAGAAAATACATCAAACATTTAAAAAGAAGAGGATGACAACGAATTTGCAAATTTTATGCGTCACATCCACACGCCAACTCATCAAATAAGTAGATGACATAATCCAATTGAAGACAAAACGTTATATGCGTGTCAAACTTAAGTTTCAATATATTGTACAAATGTTTGGTTTTTAGACTTTAGGTGTTATGTGTCCTATAACGTGTCCACCCAATGTAATGCATGGTAAACTTCTTATCTGAGGCTTAATATGAATCTAGGGACACAAGTTTTTCCTTCGGACAAGTTTTTCCTTATGCATCTTTTTAGTTTTTGCCTTGAGATAGAAAATCAAGAGAACTTGTACCTTGTGTTATAAAATAAAAAAGTTTTTCATTTCTCCTAAACAATTCAAGTAAGTTCATATTTCCAATACCTGCTTTATTTACATCAATTTTTCTTTATTTACACCAACTTTTCTTTATCAATTTTTATAATTTCAACAATTAATTTAATCTTCTTTTATTAACTTTCAATTTACACAAAGTTTTCATCATCATTTCAAACACATATTATATTAAACCTTTGCCTCATCAATACCAACATACTCATTCCATTCTATCATCATAATTTTCCATTTCATCTTTCTTTGCCACGTGTCAGCCATGCATGCTTCCACCAACTTCATTTACTCCATATTCTTCATGCCACATATACATCACGTGTCCATTTCTTCCATTTCTTCCATGCTTCACCTTTTTTTTTTTTTTTTTTTTTTTTTTTTTTTTTTTTTTTGGTAATTAAGTTGAAGGTATCCATAGGATTTCTTTTTTAGTATGTTGAATTCCATGACTCAAACAAAGATTTTAACAATTAAGCTCAAGGTATCCGTAGAGTTTCTTTTTTAGTAGATTGTATTTGCATGATTTAAACAAATATTTTAAGAATTTTAAGATGCTTGTTACTTCTCATACTTGTACTATGCATCTTTTGACTTGAATCTTCCATGTATTCTTTTCTAAAAAAAAAAAAAAATTAGTTTGTTACACTAAATTTAGATGTGTTTCTCTAGGTTTTTAGTTAGGTAGTTTAGATTTTATTATATATTGTTTTTAGTTTTTTAGATTTGTTCTTAAAATACACCATAATCATATGGATTTGACTTGATGGGTAAATCTGTCTATTTGTAGATTTTAAAAAGTAACGAATTTAATTATTTGGTCATTTTTTCAAATTCAGTTTTATATTATGCTATATTTGCTAATACTTTTAGACATGATTGCTCTACTTGCAATTGTCTCTAATACAAAATGACCCCTCGATGATTATTTATTTTCAATTGAAGCAAATTAATTCAAATTCTTTATTCTACTAAAATTAATCCTTTAATCATAGACTGTATAGTATTGGAACATTTCAATTGAAGTGATAGGCAGGTACTATCTTATTAGTAATTTCATATGCAAATTATATGTATGCTGGTAATACATACGTATTACTCATACAAGTATAGTGCCACATCAACCATATAACCTTAACTGAGATTAGTAGTGATGTGCACTCATTAACCGACTCTAGGAATTTCAACAACGACATCTTCAATGTTGACGTCAACCCAAACTCGTGTATAATCGAGATTCATGATTCTTACGCTCCCAGCTAAAATTTTGTGTGCTTTGACATTAGGATTCTCCTTTTCTATGATCGCAGTAGCAACAAAATATTTTACGCCAACCAGTTCTGGCCATGCATTTTTTCCTATTTAGAAACACATTTGGTGTTAAATTTGCTAATAAACATAAACTTATAATACAATTAAGACTTTGTTTGGATCGACTTTCTAAGCATGTACTATACTTTCTTTTTCTTTTCTTTTTCTTTGCAGTTAGAAATATCTTTTTAAATACTTAAAAATTAATTCAAACAAACTTTAAATATTGTAAAAAAAAAATCATTTCTAAATATAAATTTACCTACAATAATATTAAATGACATTTTCATTAGGTAAAGAGATAACAATTATTAAAATAATAGAAGAGAAAAAATGATAGGTTATCTTATTCATATTCCATATTAGGACTAAAATAAGGACACTTAGATGGAGAAAGATTTTGAAAAACATAATATGTTATTTTATTCCTATTTCATATCATAATCGTTAATTTTCATATATAAGATTGAAGTTTTGGACATTTGGATGGAGATGTTGTTAGGTGAAAATTTAAATTAGAGGGAGGGAGTGAGGAGATAGATTGATGTGGGTTCGGTGGACATCCCACACACGTGCAGCCATCCGTCTGGTCGGGCGAGGCGTATGTGTGTGTGATTATTAATTTTAATAAAAATATTTTTATTTCTTTATTTATTTTTATTTTTTTAAATCGAAAAAAAAAACAAAAGAAAAAGTCTTCCCCGTTCGCACAAGTCTGCTTCATCTGCACAAGTGCGATTCGTCCGTGCACGTTTTGAGGCTTACCTCCTATTTCGCTCCCTATCGTTCCACGCTAAAAGCCTATAAAAGGCGTGGCCTTCAGCAGTTTGAAAACACAATTCTTTTCATTCACTCCATTCCAATGTTCTCATTTTCTCTCCTAACTCTTCCATTTTAGTTTTTCGAGCAGTGGGTTAGAAAGGGTGTATGTTCCGGTTGGTAACGGTGCATTTCCGATCAGGTTTCTTTGGCTATTTTATCTTGGAGACGACGTGGCATTTTTCAGACTTGCTTGTACACTTGGGTAGAGTTGCAAAACGTCTTAAAGAGAACGAGCTCTAAAACTCAGCCTATAACGAGTTTTTGTTTTGCAGGTTTTTGCTCTTTGCTTGATCGTCGTGTCTTGACCGTTTGCTATTCGTCGTTATGAGGGTCCTGCCGTTTCTAACAAATGTAGATTTTGAATTATTTATTCTCCACATCTAGGAGTTCAATTAACAACCACATAACCATCAAGGTTGTTGATCCTTACACGATCTCAAAAGATTGGGACTCCATTGTCCATTATCACCATTAAAGTTTCTTTCCACACAATATGTCTGGCTAAGGTATTTCCTTTACTGTAACTAACTTAACTTTGTCAAAACGAGCTTAGCTCAACAATAATTAGTATGACCTTCAAAGTTAAAAGTTGGAGGTTCGATCCTCCATTTATGATAAAAAAAAAGAATTTAAGAATCAACTCAACTTCGTTTATAATTTTCAGTCTTCATTAACCATCATAAGAATCAACATCTCAAATTGCTAAGCCCATTTTTTTTTCTTTTTTTTTTTTTTTTAATTTTAGTGTTCCACACACATTAAATTCAAATTTTTACATCTAATACATTAATTAAAGAAAGTTGATTATTCGAGATCTTTTAAACACTTTTAAAAGTTTATGGACTAAATTATTGTAAAAAACTTTAGGGATTATACTTATAATGATTTCATTTTTTTTTTTTGTTTTTAAAATTTAATTATCTTCTTAGATAAACATTAGAGTATTACTTAACTTTCAAAAAGAAAAATAAAACTTCGAAAATTTAAAAGAAAATAATAATAATAATAAAATAAAATGGTTATTAAACAAAATTAAAGTTATTGGATAAACATACAAGGTGGGATTATTACGCACATCTTGAAGCCTTGTTAGCTAATTGCAATGGATGTGCCTTATTATTAATCTCTCTCTCCTTTTGATTTGTGTTTTGATGGGTAGATAGTGTGGCATTTATAGCCATTTTGTGAGCTTCAATATTGTCTGCAAATTTGCAAGATATTGCTTTAACAATTTGGATTTTTTTTTTTTTTTCCTTCGAGATGAAGTTTAGTTAAAAGTAAAAGATTCACTCATAGAAGTTATCGGGGCTATTTTAGGCATTAAATTGATTTTTTTATAGTTAGTAGGTTATAATAATCTTTAAATTATAATAGTATGTGTTTGGAATATCCCTAAAATAGTTAATGTTTAAGTTTTTTTTTTCTACTATTTTTTTATACTCTAATTTAAGAAAGAAATTTTATTACTTAAATAAAGGTTATCTAACCCACAATAAAATTCGTTACACATGATATTGCAACAATTCCAAGAACATCAAAGATAAACACAAAAGATACAACAAGAACAGTACATAGAGTTTGGTAATCTAGTTCAGTGCAATACCACCTACGCTTAGAGAGTAGTGTGCTCGCTGAAAGATATTTTCCCGGATAGAAGGTCAAGTAATTACAATATTGTACTTACCTGTGAATGGAAGACAATTACAATGACACACTAATAGCCTAACTTGGTGTATGATTACTTAAGCTTCTCCTTAGTGTGAGAGTCCCTCTCGATGAAACTGAAGCTCTCGAAGTGCGAAAATATTAGTGAACGATCATTTAGACTCCTCTTAAGTGTTAGACCCTCTCTCACCAAGAACTTTTAGTTTTTTTCATATTTTTTTATTCTATATTTTTTTATTTTTATTTTTTTTTTTTTTTTTTTTTTTTTCTTTTTATTTTTTTTTTTTTTTTTTTTTTTTTTTTTTCTATATTTTTTTTTTTTTTTTTTTTTTTTTTTTTTTTTTTTTTTTTTTTTTTTTTTTTTTTTATTTTTTTTTTTTTTTTTTTTTTTTTTAATTTTTTTTAATTTTTCTCATTTTTTATTTTTTATTTTTTGTTTTTATTTTTTTTTTTTTTCTTTTTTTTTTTTTTTTTTTTTTTTTTCTATCTTTATTTTTTATTATTATTTTTTTTTTTTTTTTTTTTTTGTTTTGATATGTTTTAATCTTCAAATGAAGACCATTCCACTTGATGAATTTAGGCTCCCCTAAGTTTGAGAATCACTTCTAAAGTAACGAATAAAATTTCAAGAAGATACAATGCTTTGCCCTATTGCAACAACTGGAATGCTTTTCGGTATTGCTCTTCTTAAAATAAATAAAATGACGTGTTTAATGCCATGTTCTTTAGGGAAATATAAGTTATGCATGTTACCAAAGTATGTAAAATATATCTTTTCTCACCATCCCCGAATACGCTTTTCATATTTGATGTCATTTAAGCTATACTCGCTTTGACATTTTTCATTTTCTATTTACTACAGGTATGTTTGGGAAACGTTTTCAAGAATTTACTTTAAAAAATAAGTCATTTTAGAAGAAATTAGAATGTTTGACAACCATTCAAAATAGATTTTCAAATGTATTTTATTCAATTTTTATCGAAGTGTTTAAATAAAAATAAGTTTTTTTTAAAAAAAAACATTTTTTTTTCAAATCAATCCAAACGGGCACTACATATTTGGGAGAGATATTAAAATAGTTTAACCCATTTTTATTATGTTTAAAATCTTCCAAAACATACCTTTCGTAATTCAAAATTCATTTAATGTTTAATATTTTACACTTTTAAAGGCCTTTTTTCATACTATAGAAATTAATTATGAATGATTAAAAATATTTTTGGATTGAGCTTGAATATAACAAAAGTGATTTCATGGTACTTTCAAATACATTATTAGTGTTTCTTGTTTCCAATCTTTTAATAAAGAAAATTCTGCACTTGGTAATTATTTCCTATGTTGTTCAGATCATGGTAGGAATAGAATAAACATCTTTAACATTGGGGATTGTTTCGGAGAAGACACATTGGGAAAAAAAAAAACTAAGGAGGGGGGGGAGGGAGGTGGTGGCGGGAGGTGGAATTGCCACCAAGGTGGAGGCCTAAATAATTGGTAGGATGGGGGCTAGGCTTGCATCCCCCACTCGTCATCAACCCTCAAACTCAAATTGATACCCACAACACGCCCTCAATTTTTAAAAGTGGATGGAAGGTCCCTACCAATTAATTCTAGTAAAAAAAAAAAAAAAACAAAAAAAAAAATTTAAATACTAGATATGCTGATGTGTAGACATTTGAGTCTACATCTACAGAACTTAAACCCAAGAACAAAACTTTTCCTACTTATCTCTATTTATTACTTGCTTTTAACAAAACCAACATGCTTTTAAAAAAAGTATAGTAATAGTATTAAAAATATATTTATAAAGACAAGTTTATATTATATGAATAAAGAGAGTATAGTACTCTTGTAATATTAGAATTTTTTTTTGTTGTAACAAAGCGTATCACATCAAATTAACTTTTTGCATGTTTTGGAGTAATTTTAAAATTGTCAAAATCACTTTTGTCATTTTGAAAATCACTCTAAAATACACTTTTAATCACTTTAAATTAATTTAATATTAAATTTCAATTTCAACATGCAATTTTCACATACTTGGTTTTGAAGAATTAAAACATGCTTCAGTTTGATTTTAAAAGGCAAAAGTGATTTTAACCATTTTAGAATCTCACTCAAACATGTCATTCATCTGAATAATTAAATCAATCTTCCATTACATCACATTATCTCCAAGGGTATTGACAAGAACCATCCTGACTCGTAACTCGTATTGCAAGGTCTAATTTTAGTGTTGCATATCATTACACATTTTTTAGTCTAATAAGAACAATGGAAATCTCCACTCATCTCCACAATTGTATGATAATGTCTATTTTAGTTGTAAACCTCAATGAATTTACTTTTGATACTACTTAGAAGATTTCATACTAATAAAAATAATTATCCTGAATATTTGATAGGTATTTTATTTTAAAAAAAGTATAAATATATAAAAACGAGTAAATTATAATTTAACTTGAATATTTGTAATAAGGCAACTTATATATATAGTTGTCCATTTAAGTACATCTTTATCCTTAGATCTTGATTTTTCATATTTATAATTTATATCATATTCATACATGAAAAGGATTGCCCACTTTAACTCTAATAGTTTTAAACCAAGAATAAAATTAAACATTATTAAAGGATACAAAGACAAAATGAATATATTAACAAAATGAAAATGAAAAGATCATATTCCTTCTTCTATATGGCATAGGTTCTAAAAAAAATGGGAGAATGTTTTACTTTTTTTTTTTTTTTTTTTTTTTTTATATATTAAATATTATCCAAAACTTTTATGAAAATTGTAAATAAATAACTAAAAAATCTTTGAAACAAGTTCACCTTTAATTTTTGATAAAATGCCTACCTTTTATTAAGGTTTATGAAAAACGCCTTTAGAAAAAAAAAAAAAAAAAAAAAACTTTGACCGAGGTTTATCAACAACAATTAAAAAAATATTTGGAAAAAAAAGTACCTCGTTTAAATAAAACAGAAAATAGGGTAAATATCAATTTATATTGTGAACTATGAAATTGTATCAATTTAAACTTTAAACTAAGAAATGTACCACTTTAAACCATGAACTTTCATAACTCTATTAATTTAAACTCTCCATTATGCTTTATTTAGATAAATATCGTGTAAGGTTTGTAATTTTATTAATTAAATCTCTAAATTTATCAATTAATTGATTTATTATAATCTTCAATAGTAGTAATTAATTAATATCTTAAAAATTTTGTACACCTTTAATTGAAAAAAATATTTTAAATGACAAAACTATTGAAAATATTTATAAATAATAACAAATATTATAGTCTATCTAGGATAGAGATAGAACGTGATAGATTATTATATGTGTCTATCATGACACAAATAGACATAGATAGTAGTCCATCGCAGTTTATCGTGATCTATCGTAGATAGATAATGAAATTTTGTTATATTTATAAATATTTGAGTTCATTTACCTATATTAAAAAACCACCCCTTTAATTACTATCATAATAAGATAATTATCATCCCTTCAATTTTAATTAATGAACCAAAATTACTAAATTGTATATTTAAATATAGAATAAATTCTGAGAAGATATTTATTTAAATATATATATTTTTTAATGAACCAAAACTAAAATATATATTTAAATATCGTATACCCTTTTTTTTTTAATCCAAGATTATCCTAAACTTGTATGAGAACTGTGAATTTTTTTTACGAAAAAATTTGGAACAAGATTTACATTTAATTTTGAAACAAAAAAATGCCTACCTTTTATTAAAGTTTATGAAAGAGGTTTATCCACAGCTATAAAAAATTCTTTGAAAAAAATGCCTCGTTTTAATAAAACGTCTAAGCTCTCAAAAGTTGATTAATCTTTAACCTACTTTTAGATTCTTTTAAAAGGTTCAAAATGTATACCTTCACTGTCACTACCATTTGTGAAAAATATTTTTAGACAATTTTATCCCTTTATTAAATTAAATTTAAATCATCATTTAGATTAAAATACAAAGCATTCACTTAGTTTTTTTTTTTCTTTTGAGTATTAAAATAAAAAAAATAAAAACAAACAAAATGTAAACCAAAGGGTTTGATCACTCATGATGGATGATCTTCCATCCAAATTTTCGAGTGTTTGAAATAACAAGCATAAAATGCTGGTTCATGAGCTATGGTATTTCCTTCGCGCTTTATAAAAAAGAATCCATGAATGAAACTACTCTATTGTTTTGAACGAAGAGCATCAAGAAAACCTTATAACTCATTCAAATACATCTCCTAACCTATCGAAAGCTTTGATAGAATTTGAGAATTCACTTCAGTCCAAAGAGAGTGTAAGCCAACTTTAATAATGATAGTAATATCGTTAAAGAGATCTAAAGCTTCTAATAATTCAGTTGATCCAAGAATATCCTCATAAGCTTCAACCGTACATAAGCATTATCTCTCCCATTGATTTCGAACAACAATACCTACCCTCACAGAACAATCTAAAACTGCTACATCTAAATTGATTTTATATGAATGCAATAGAGGAGAATGTCATCATGAAGAAGATGCAATGAGGTCGTTAGTGGTTGTGCTAGAGTTGTGGCAGCCTAATGTAGAAGGGGGCCTCAAAGCAACATTGACATCTACACCACTTACACATCTATTTGATTGACAAATTGAACCATGATCAAGTTCTTTCAGATGATCATAAACCCATTGAGCTTATTGTCATTCCATTAACAATCCATCAGGCTATTGACATAAGTGTTTATCGAAGGTCTCGGGGGAGTAATGATTTTAAAAGTGGATTCACACTACAAAAAAGTAACTTTAGTGGCGTGTAAAATGCATTGTTGAAAGCCTAAAAATGCTAGTAAAAGTATTAACAATACTTAGATGTGTGTCACTGTGTACATTGCAGTAGCCATGTAGCTAAAGATTTTGGTGACATTTTCACCATGCACCAGGGTTAAATGTGTACTAATTGATGGAAATTTCACACAAAAAACCTTGAAAATTGATGGGTTCTCTGAAAACAAGTTCCTTGTGGTCTGTTGAAGGTGGAAATTGTTGAAGAGTTGCATGAGTTTTGAAATCAAAGTTAAATATGTACTAATTGATAAAAATTTCACATAAAAATCACCTAAAAATGAATGGGTTCTTTGAAAACAAGTAGCTTGTGGCGTGTCGAAGGTGGAAATCGTCAAAGAGCTACACAAGTTTGGAAATTGAGGTTGAATTGTTAGACATATTTAAATAATAATATGTTTAATTAAAGTATGAGCTATGTATGTGGATTAATAATTTATCACATTAGTTATTTTATTAGATTGGACCCTATTATGTGATGAATTAAGACTCTAGATTCCTAATTGAGTATGGACTTAATGGATAAAAGCCCATTTCTAGTTAATTAATATTTAATGGGAACCCTAATTGAACTAGTATATAAAGAGAGACCTTAGGGCCATGATCCCCAATATACCAAAACAATAAGCACTCAGTCTTTCTTGAATCCCATCTAGAGAGATCCCACTAAGGGCATTCGAAGTTTTGGTTGAGGAAGACCATAGTCATCCATCATCATGCTATCATCAATTTTGCAATGGAATCCGATATGTTATTCTTGACAATTTGACATGAATGATCCTAGGGTTTATCTATTCAATATAGATATAAAGAATTTATGCTAACAAGTGGTATCATAGCATGAATTTTATATTGGATTGTTAGTTTATGCATTTTCCATTGGCATTGTTGATTAAATTTTGGTTTTGGTAAAGAATTTAAAGATTTTTTTTTTTAAAAAAATGGCCGGCTTACTATAGCAGCGTTATAAACTCATCGACGGTAGGATGAAAATCTCGGCGGTCATTTTTTTCTTTGGCAATATGTGTTCTTGCAACCCGTATTCTTGTCTGTGGTATTTGGCATACCCATCACCGATTATGAATGATGTGCTAGTGGTGGATTAAAGTGATTTTTTTTTTGGTTGATCATTTTGATTGAACGTGGTTTCCTAAAGTTTTTTTTTTTTAAGAAAAAAAACTTAGTTCTATTATTGTCAAAATTAAGGAGGTTCAGTTCAACAATCTTGACAAAAGTCCACCAATGTGTTGAAATCCACTGGAAAAAAGTTAAAGACCGATCGAAGGAGTTAGGTCTTTAGTTGCTGCAAATTTTACCCACCAAGACTTTCAGTTAATGTCTGACTAGAGTTGCCGTTGGGCGAAGGTATCGATCAATTACCGATTAAAGTCTTGCTGGCGGTTCTTGGTTTTAATTATCAGTTTTTTTTCTTTAATTCTTAATGGATGACTTTATGAGTTCGGTTTTAAATTTGATTAATAATGGAAAAGTTAATGTTGTCACTGTTTTTTTTCTTTTTTTTTTTTAACTGAAAAGTTATGTTAATACTTAATTGATGAATATGAGTTTAAAAAAAGATTGATAATTTTGGACACTGGTGGTTTTTTTTTAAGGTTAAAAAAAAAACTGATTGAATTTAGTGAATTTATTTTTTAATAGTTTGATAATATTGAATTTGTCAACTATTTGGATTAATTGCTGATTGAACTTCTTGCCCGCGTTTCTAAGTTTTATTGATTAATAACTCAGTGAAATTCTTGAAAAGGGTTCTTAGTTCTTGATTGATAAGTTTGTGAATTAAAATCTACAATTTGATTGTCTTTGTGATATTCACATGTTTATGTTACTTTAATTGTATTATGTGTATGCAAATATTAAGTGAATTTTGTAAAAGACTATTTGGTGTTCTTCTTCCTTTATTTTTTGTACAATAATATTATTATATTATTGTATCTTATATTTTAGATTGAATTGGTCAAAAATAATATGTTACCAAAGTAGCCTCTATTATCTAGATCGTTTTAATTATGAAATATAAGATGTGCATATTCATGAATTTATGCGGATAGTTATTGGCCCAAAGAAAAATAATTATTTGGCCAAATTGTGCGTATGCATATGGTAATGAGTATGTGGCAATTATAAGGATTGTTCATGTGAAAAGTAGTCGGTCTAAAGAAAGGCTATTTTTTCTTTTTTTATTATTGAGTTAATTGTCAGTACTTTGATTACTACTTATCGTTGGTGTTTTTTGCCCAAAGGCTGGACATCAATGTTGTGCTAGGTATCTTGTTAAAGGGGCTCACCACATATATGAAATTATTTTGTTATATTTTAATTGTGAGCATATATTTTGTTGTTTATTATTTCAGTTGGTCTTACTCAAATATATGGAAATCTAAGTTCAATCCCTAAGTTGAATGGATTGAACTTCAAGATTTGGAAAGAAGAGATACTTCTTGGGTGTATGGATTTGGACCTTGCATTAAAGACCAATAAACCTACTTCTACTGAGGAACAGTCAAATATGGCTAATATAAAGAAGTGGGAACGGTCAAATCACATGTGTCTGATGTTCATTAGGCACTCCATTCCGGAGTTTTTTCGGGGCTCTATCACGGAAGGTGAAAATGCCAATAAGTTCCTTGCTCAAATTGAGAAATATTTTGCTAAAAATGAGAAAGGAGAAGCAAGTAGTCTTTTGACTTCTTTAACTTCTATGAGATATAAGGGCAATGGAAACATAAGGGAGTACATTATGGAAATGTGTGTCAGATGGAATTCTTGATTCCCTTGATTTAAGTAACCTCACCGTTTGTGTGGAATGTATTAAGGAAAAACAGAAAAACATAAGAAAATTAGGTGCCAACAGATGCTCAGACGTCTTAGAACTAATACATACAGACATTTATGGTCAGTTCCCTACGGCCTCTTGGAATGGATAGCA